>NC_091117.1:154532687-154832687 GCF_040183065.1 Periplaneta americana
GTTACAGTACTACTACTACTACACTGTAAACATGCTCTTGGCCTTCCTAAGGATTTTTCAGCATTTCTTATCTCTACAGCTAATCTGAAAATATTTTCTTTTTCCTTTCTTTTGCAATATCAAAATACCTATTTCTTTTGTGTTGCATCAATGATATTGAAGGCTTTATTTTTATGTACCTATAATTATTATATCTCTTTTATTGTCTAATAAGCCGATAGTTCATTTGATACTACCTTCCACAAAAAACAGAGCCCGGAAGATTACAATTCACCTCATTGATTAAAAAATTTATTTTATTGATTTCAAAAGATATAATACCAACTTCTATTAACCATTACATTATTCCATAATTCAAACTTTCGAGAATTATAATTTTATAGATCATTCGTTATCTCGTGAAACTTACCTGCGTGTAAAGAGAAGCAGGAAGTGAACTGCGAATCTTCCCTCCCTTGCTATGTTTCTACTTGCAGCTAGCTAGCTCCCCTACTCCCTACTGTAAGGTTTTTACTGTAAGCCACGGTGCATACATGCATTTGGTTTCACGAGATAACAAATGACCTATAATCAATTAAATACCTTTTAAAAGAACCATTATGAACAATTATGGCCACAGATTTACTTACTCATTCACTCGCTGAATCACAGAATGGATTAGTCATCATGTCCTCGAATAAAAATTCGACTTCTTCCAAATCTCTATTTACTTATTTTCTAATTCACAATCATCACATCATCTCTATGATACTAAGTTTCATTTATTGTTAAACATTCTATAAACAAGAACTTAAAAAGTAGAATATGTCTCTCACTTCAGGATACATGTCTGAAAACATAAAGTAGTAGTATCACCCAAGGCCTGGAAAGGAGTCTGCTATGCCCAATATGTTGGGAGGAGAGGGAAAGAAAGAAAGAAAGAAAGAAAGAAAGAAAGAAAGAAAGAAAGAAAGAAAGAAAGAAAGAAAGAAAGAAAGAAAGAAAGAAAGAGAGAAAGAAAGAAAGAATCAGAATTTGCTTTCACGATGACTGGATTGTTAAGATTGATTTAGGATTCATTCATTCATAGTGTTCTGCCCAAGGGCAGGTCTTTCACTGCAAACTCAGCATTCTCCAGTCTTTTCTATTTTCTGCCTTCCTCTTTATCTCCTCATATGATCCATATATCTTAATGTTATCTATCATCTGATATCTTCTTCTGTCCCGAACTCTTCTCCTGTTCACCATTCCTTCCAGTGCATCTTTCAGAAGGCAGTTTCTTCTCAACCAGTGACCCAGCCAATCCCTTTTCTTCTTTCTGATCAGTTTCAGCATCATTCTTTCTTCGTACACTCTTTTCAACACAGCTATGTTTCTTATTCTGTCTGTCCACTTCACATGCTCCATCCTTCTCCGTATCCACATTTCAAATGCTTCTAGTCGCTTCTCTTCGCTTCATCATAATGTCCATGTTTCTGCCTCCATACAATGCTATACTGCACACAAAGCACTTCACTAATCTCTTCCTTAGTTCTTTCTCCAGAGGTCCGCAGAAGATACTCCTTTTTCTATTAAAAGCTTTCTTTGCTATTGCTATTCTCCTTTTGACTTCTTGGCAGCAGCTCATGTTACGTTTATAGTACACTTCAATTCGCAAGTTTACCTTCTTTACTTTTCTTCCTATGATTTACGATAGACTATTTTAATATCTCCGATGTTTCAGAACTAATTGTGTAGGTTCCATCATAACAGACCAAACAAATTAAACAACCTCTCCAGGGTTTGGCTAAACGACTCTGATGATAGAACCTGCAGGTAATTTGAAAAGTCTAATTTATTAAATCTCAAGACACAGGTAAAAATACCAAATTATTCTTCACAATCCAATCACAACCAAAGCCTAAAATCTAATATAAATAAATTCAGCATATAAGAAATTGAAGAGGTAAGAATTATATAGTCCTAAGCCACACAAACAAAATTTTGCAGGAGAATGTGTTAAAAGTTTAGAGTCCATGCTGTTAGGTACGGTATCATAATTTCTTTGGTATATACTTACGTCATTTATTGAGTAATTTTTATAATATTATACTAGTAGCTTCCCCATATTATGTACAGTATAAGAAATGAACTCGCACAAAAGAAAACATTTTTGTTAAAAGTGTGGCTTTGGACTATCTCATTCTCACCCCTTCAATTATTGTAAGTATTTGAAGTATTGATTCTAGCGCTGACTTACATTGAGCCAGCGATGCAATGAGCTGGTTTAAATTCGCCCTTAGCATCACATTGAGGTCGCAACTGTGTAAACCCCAAATTTCCATCCTCATATTTCTGATCATATTCATCTTGTTTCTTCGTACACTCTGAATCAACTATTGACAAAGAAAGTGTAACCCATCATGTATTAGAACAAATCATGAATTTCATTAAAACTATTTTTTAACAATCATATTATTTATTTATGTATAATTATATTACCGTATCTTAAAAATATAACAACTAATCAATTGAACTGGTGCATCTGGTTTGAAATCGGTTGCTTTACTAACTGAGATACTTAGGCTCAATCTACATATCATAAACCACAGAGAGAACCACTGAAGTGAGAACCAAGGTGAAGTATGTGCTATTAAGTGTAGCCCTCGCTACTGCATGCACCTATCATAGACTGACAGTGATACAACCATACATATGTACAGTTTTCTTAACAATTTATAGAATAAAGGCAGTTAAAAAGTTAAAAAATTTATGAAAGTGGAGTGGAGTGAAACTGGAGTGATGAAAAGTTTCTTTAAAAAGTACCAAAAATGCATAGAGAACGAAGGTGGCTAGTTGGAGTGATTGGTGATAAGTTTTCCCAATCCATTTTTCCAAATTACTTTTTTCTCCCAATGTTTGAAATTGACAACATAGCGTGAGTTCCAATGCTCATTTTCCCACTCCTCTTCTCCAACTTCACTTATCCCAATCCTTTTTTTCCCAATCACCTACATTTCCTAATACAATCTTATGACAATCTACTCGACCCTCTGTTATATGTTCCGTAATAATGAATGTTGTTTTATTGAATTATCATGAATTCTATGTACGGTAAACTTATGAAATTGTAAATTCTCAGAGTACCAGTATGGAAAGACTTTTACATATTGATGGATATTTATATTACAAACATTATGAAAGTCATCATCTCTGGGACAACTCCGTAACTAGCGTATTTTTTACATGTAGAGAAATATGAGGAGTATAATAAAAGAAGTGAAATTTTAACTATTTACGAGCAATTAAACACAATTTGAGTACTATACACAACCGGAAATTGGATATTGGTAATTAAATTTTTAATGATTATAATGCATAGGCCTAATGTATAAAGTAACATTACCAAATGGATAATTGAATCTTTAAACAAATTGTGAATAGGTTGAAAAAATAATAATTTTGAGAAAGTAAAGTTTTGAAGTGTTTGACGTTCGGAAAGATGGATTGAGAAATGAAGAAGTTAGGAAAAGGTGACAATTGGTATTATTTTCTTTAGAGAATTATGTTTAGGCCCTACTGGAACCATCATGTCTGGAACTATCTGTTAGTGGGAAAAATGAATTGGGAAAAGTGTCTACCAGAGGTTTGAGCTCTTCACTTCATAACATTGGAAAAAAGTAACATTTTTAACTGATTTTATTCCATAAATTATCAAGGAAACTATAGGCCTACATTATGGTTGAACAATGGCTCACCTTGTACGTGGGGTGTAACTTTAATAGTGGCAACATTGCTGTAAAAGCGAAACGAGACAGAGTTAACTGTTGTCACTTTTACCACATGTCAGTCTATGTCTGCCCTCCTCCCCCCTAAAAGGACTCTTCCGTTCAACTCATAGCGCATGCGCTGTGGAAAGTTGAAGTTAGTCTCCTGTTAGTTATAGCTCTAAGCGGTTGTGTTTCGCCATGTTTACAAAGCAGGAACAGCAATCCTGGCTGAAAATTCAATCTGCCTGTGGTCATACAGCACGACAATGTCTTGACGGTCTTGTTGAGGCATGTGGAGAGACGGCTTTACCATACAGCACTGTGGCAAGATGGGTCCGAGCCTTCAATGAGGGGCGTGACCACGTAGAAAACATGCCTTGGTCGGGTCATCCAAGTGTTAGTGAAGAGGAAGTGCAAGCTGTTTCTGCGCTATTAGACAATGATCGACGACAGACGGTATGTGAGTTAGCCCAGGAGATAGGAATATCGTATATGACTGTGTTTCGTATTCTAAAGAATTGCCTAATGCAGGATAACGCAAGGACGCACACGGCACACTGATTTGTACCGTCACTGGGGGGTGGGAAGTGCTTTTTCATCCACTATATTCACCGGACTTAAGCCCCTGTGATTATGACTTAATCCCAAAGATGAAGGACCCACTTTGTGACGTTCGATTCCGTACTGTTTCCGATATTCTGCAGGCAGTAGGGTGGTCCATCAGAAACATCAACAGAACAGGAGCTGCTACAGGGATACTACGACTTCCACATCGCTGGCAAAAAGTTGTAGACAATTTTGATTACTACATTGAAGGACTGTAGAATTTTCACAGATGTATAACTTGTATATTCGTAATAAATAAATACTTACTTACTTACTTACTTACTTACTTACTTACTTACTTACTTACAAATGGCTTTTAAGGAACCCGAAGGTTCATTGCCGACCTCACATAAGCCCGCCATCGGTCCCTATCCTGTGCAAGATTAATCCAGTCTCTATCATCACACCCCACCTCCCTCAAATCCATTTTAATATTATCCTCCCATCTACGTCTCGGCCTCCCTAAAGGTCGTTTTCCCCTCCGGTCTCCCAACTAACACTCTATATGCATTTCTGGATTCGCCCATACGTGCTACATGCCCTGCCCATCTCAAACGTCTGGATTTTAAGTTCCTAATTATGTTAGGTGAAGAATACAATGCGTGCAGTTCTGTGTTGTGTAACTTTCTCCATTCTCCTGTAACTTCATCCCTCTTAGCCCCAAATATTTTCCTAAGCACCTTATTCTCAAACACCCTTAACCTATGTTCCTCTCTCAGAGTGAGAGTCCAATAAATAAATAGTTGCCATTATTAAAGTTACAACCTATGTATAATTCAAATAGTTTGTAGTCGCCCTTGGTGGTCTAAAGAAGATACAATGCTAGCCATTGGATCCAAGAGTTCAAATTCGGCTGTGAACGATGGATTTTAAAGTGACATAAAATTCTTAGGAGGGAAGTAAAGTTGGGAGGTCTACATTGTGGAGTTACAGCACATAAAAGAACCCTGTCCCTAATAGAGAGCTCCAGACAAAATTTGTCGGTCATTACACACCACACGTTGGATTTTGTTGCTGAATATACGTCTGCAGTTGAAAGAGTCGTTAAATAAAGCACTGCTATTGATACTGCCACTACTATGACTACCATAACAACTACCACGACCACAATCACAATATTTGTGTTCTGCTATACATCTATTATCGAACAGTACATCTCTTAACTTTATAAAAGCTTCCACATATGAATAATCTCTTAGTGCTAGATGAGTCTCCAAATAGTGTAAGTATTACTGGTACCGGTAATTCATTCGACTATATTATGTGTGGCATGTTACAGAAATACTGTATTAACAATTTTGGCGGAAATTATCATCCTCCCACCATACTTGCAAATGAATTGCTAATATATAAATTGATGAATTAACACTTAAATAGACGCTGTACTAACTTGTAAGAGAAATTACATTTAAAAAATTCGCTCTTTTCATACTGGTGGATGCTACTTGCACCTCTGGCGGTGAAAAAGAAAAACATTTAAATGAGCAAGGAGAAATAAGGATAATTGTGAACCGTATACAGTAGCTAATCAACTAAAAATTTTAATCCCTGTTGGTACTGCAATAATTATAGTAGCTGTGCAATGTATTCAAACATTTTTTTTCTTTCACTAATGGCGAGTACTTTTTTATATTTGTTTATTTTACGATGCTTTATCAACTGTGGCGGGTACTTAATTATTCGTCAATCGTTCATATGCAGCCAGTTGTGTAGGCCAATTTACCGATACTTTGTTGGGATGCTGCAGGGGAACCAGAGCTCCCGGAGAAAACCCCTGGACCACGGGCTTGCCCAACACAAGTTATAAACTAGAGTTACACTAAGGCTTAAACCTGGGTTCACACGGTTATAAGTCTAGTGCTCTAGTTACTAAACCACCGTGATGATGTATTTAAACATTAATAATAATAATAATAATAATAATAATAATAATAATAATAATAATAATAATAATAATCTTACTACGACCACAGGTCGGAAATTCTTCATTTCCTTCTTTTTTGCACCATAATCCCGGTCCACAGACAGACTTAAATAGGGGCTGTCCTGTTCCATCGAGAACACAATCATCCCCTTCATCTGTAAAGCAAGAACCATGGTATGACTCAGATGTAACATATTATTAGACATTTACGAATATTACAAAGAAATACGTCTATCTTATCACAGATAAGCTTCGCATCACTTTCAATACATTGTTGAGGATTAGTCCTAGTTCTTCTTGTGTAATGTTAATATCAGCGTATTCCGAATCTCACCAGTCAACAATAACGTCACGCTGCAGCGAAATAGGAACAAAACTGCTGGAAGGTTCGATGGCTATCATGGCAGCTGTACAAGTTGTTGTCTGTGCTATGCTAGCAAGATGTAGCGAAATTTCCGTACTGTCATCTCGTTCAAAGAAAAGATAGCATAAACAATTTATTTATTGAACCAGTAGTAATAACTGTCCGTTGACATGTTCGCTCATAAGCCATTCACATATTGCTTTTACGTTGTGCTCATTACAAACAATACAGCAGAACCAAAGCGGAACACACCGCCATGACACAACAGTGCACGATGTCATTCGTCTGCTAATTCCCGCCCTATACAAGAACCAATCAAATTCACTGATGGCGGCTGATGGAGACTGCCACCACCTTGATGGAACCGGTGCGACACCGGTGGAGCATCAGTGACGTCATCATTGAAATTCGGAACACCGTGATGCCATCAAATTGTTCAGCACTGAGATTCGGAATACGCTCTATGTTATTAACATTATGAATGCCATGTAAGCCTAATGGGCACTCATGTAATTGATGAAGTGCTTAAATAGTAATTATTCTGGGAATTTATCATCTTGATAATTGTAGCCATGCCTCGTCAATAAAAAATATTTCTGGATTCACAACTTCTCCATGTACAGACTGCAGGAACCAGGTATGAAACTGAAATTTTAAAACAGAAAACCTCCTGCTTTTCTGTTTAAAAAAAACAAACATATTTCTAAAAACAACACCATTTTAATTTGTTTACAGACACCATCTACATCACAAGAGTAAATGCAATGAACTTCCTAATTGAGCGCGTGATATTGTAGACTGACGGGCAAAGTATCTCATCCAAATAAAAGAATACAGAAAAAATGGCAGAGAAATCTTTTACTTGTACAAGTCCTGGGCGAACAAAAATCTCACAATGAGAAAACATTGGCAAAATCCAGACAAAGTCATGGGATTAATAGAATGTGGTGGCACAACTACTCATTATTGCAAATATCAATTCTCTGGAAGCGCAGTTGATATTTCCAGCTGAAGCAGCTACCTTTGATTGCCATGGGCAGATGAACTCTGGGAACTTTGAGAAATGGTTGAGCGAGAGAGTTTTCCCAAAAATGCCTCCTGCTTCCTTCAGTGGTTGTGATGGATAATGCCCCACATCATAGCGCATAAGATGATAAGACATCATCTAAATAACAAGTGAAAGCGTTGATGGTTCATTGGTTTCTGAGAAAGAATGTGAATGTTGACATGTCCTTGCTAAAGCAGTGTTAATCTTCCTAAAGGCCAAAAGAAAAAAAATATACAGATTGAACAAATTATTAGAATGTACTAGTCACACAGTAGTATTCAGATTGCTGCCCCATAACTGTAATCTGAGCCCAACTGAGCTTGCTTGAAGAAAAATGAAATATTACAAAAGGGAGCACAATCTAACAGTTGACACCTCGATGTGTCTCCTCTTGAACCTGACAAACGAAAGAATGAAGCAGTTAGTCCATAGGACTGGGAATCATATTGTCAACACGTCGTGAAGTTAGAGGAGGAATACTGGAGAAAGATGGAATCCTAGAAAAACTCATAGATGAAGTTTCTGTGTGAAGAAGACAGTGATACTGATGACATATCGCCATGTGACAGCGAAATAGGAGGAAAGTTCTCAAAATAACGCTGAAGTCACTGTAATATAATTTTGTTTTTATGTAAATCAGATTATTTAAGAAGAAATTGAATACAGATATCAATTTATGTAGAATGTTTAATTCGCTATACTATATAAATGTTTATGTTCGACCATGCCGAAATGTAGTAATTATACACCTGGTAGTAGCCCTTTAATGCACCTCATTAAAGTACACCTATTCATTATAATTCAGTTGTTTAGCCAATGAAAAATCACCTTTGTACTGATTGTACCATTATAAAACCGCAAGTATCGATTATTCTCGGATATGCAATCGAAAGACAATTAACGAAAAGTCATGGAGGCTGGAAATCCAATACTGTCGCAGAAGGTTATGTTCTGTTACTACAATAATTAGCGTTAATTGTAAATAATATTCAAATAAATTCAATCTGTCATCTCGTTTTTCAATTCTAAATCAATTTCCAGGTTATATCAAGCCTAATCTTCATGTTATTCTCTAGATTATATCAAGGTCAATGACATTCGTGTTTCGGAAAAAATCAATACTTTCGCGTCTGCGCACATCTCACAATTGAGGTCAGTTCCACTCGTTCCACATAACCATAACATGAATACTTCTGAATAATTTCAAGTTAGAAATATGGTCGAGCATAAAAAGTCGTATGAAACTTCCCTATAATGGTAATTAAGACGCTCGTATGAAAATTATGAAACTCACTTGCGCTCGTTTCATAAACAAACTTCTTAATTACTACCATTATAGGCTCGTTGCATAATGTACTATTAATGCATAGAACGTGTTTACTGGCCTAAATTATGCAAACTATTTTACGGGATCTGTCGAAACTTATAGAGGTCCATGACACCTAAAAGTTGGGAACTCCTAGAAAGCAATAAACATGAAATTATTTCAAACTCGCCAGTAGTACCAATAGCAAATGATTTTCATTCAGTTAGCAATGCCTTCTCTGCAGTGACCATCAACTGAATTGTGTTGACTGCTTCTTGTTTGTAGGACTAGGGGGCTCAGAGCTCAAGTTATAAGGCGCACACAATACCGGTACAATGTCAGTATGATCACTTGAATACCAGGAAACGTGGATGGCCTTTCCCATACGAAGCTTTCATGAAAGCGGGGGTGCTCGATATTGCTTTAAGCTCTTTATATATGACGAACTTCGGAACTCTCTGCGTCATAATCCACAATTAATTCCCGATTTACAACGAGAATCGTCTGTAGCTGAATTTAGACTGGGAACAGGCCATGACTGGCCAAGTACCTGCATAGAATTGGAATATATCAGTCCCCTAACTGCCCATTGTGCAACTCAAACCAAGAAATGGATTCGGAACACCTCAAAATCTGTGCTTCAGTGGCTGACCATGATAATATCTTTGAAAAATATTGGAGTGCAAGAGGTCAAATGACGTTAATGTCAAACGCCTGACATTAGAAAAAAACAACAACAACAACAGTTTCCTCAATGATGTCATAGGTGTGGCTACAAATATTGATGTCAAATTTATAAAAAGTAACATATTCTACACAATTACTGTAAAAGATTAAATTTGATAATTGAACGCTTTTTCTGAATGTCGCGTTCTTTTTTTTAAGTCAGAACTATCAGAGAAAAAAAAGAGTGTTTTTTTGTGGACAGTATCTCCAATGGTACTACGTACTAAACTAATAACTACTTACTTAAATATTCCAGGCAGAAATCACAGCAGTTGCAGACAGAAGGATCTAACATCATAATGCCATTAAATGTAGGACTGCTGATGTTGCAGTTTTTAGGCAACTTCTCACATGGTTCCTGCTCTATTAGTTCCTATAAATAGGACACATTTTAATTCTGGAGATCAATATTAATCATTGAGAATTACTACAATAATTTTATAATAACTTATACCGGTAATTCTTAAAAGATACTAGTACCAGTACTGTACCTATTAAAATATTATATAGGTATCAAGGCATATCTTTACAACAAAACATTAATGAAACTCTTTATAATAGGTAGGCCTACTCTTCCGAATAGCCTACAATGTTATGAATCTATAATTTTTTTTACAGATTTCAGATTTCTTAACAGGTTAGCCTATATACTGTAAAATCTTAGTAGTTAACAATCTGTAAAGTAGAACTGATTGTGTTCGTATTTATAAACCCCAGCATTCCTAATATCGATATCACAAGGAAGATTATGAACAAAACAAAAATTTGACAAACATACTACATCATTTGGAACATAAGGCATACTACGGTCAGTATTAGTTAGTAGATCTGTATGTCTATTTTGTATTAGAACAATCCACTACACAATATTAATATTGCTTTTTCAGCGTTTTTACTCTCCATTGAGTAAAAGAGCTGGAGTGTTAGACCACAAATACATTGTTGGTGCGATGACTCTCCTATGTTTAATTGCATGATTGCGGTGCTGGCATAGCTTGCATAGTGCCTATAGGGCACACTATGAGCCAATGCAAGTTTAAGTGCATGGATTCATTCCGGATCTAGCCTCCAAAAACCAGCCAGTGAAGCCCTAATCCGATCCAATTTAACTAGGGTACTGTTTTAATTAAATCCATTGCATGGGGCGAATAAAACATCACACAAGGCAGACTGCTACACACCAGGTACAGGCAAAACTTAGCAGCAGCAATCCAACAGAATGTTAACTGTGCATGTAATAATTATTAAATATAAGCACTTTAACATCATTTACTCATCCAATTAAGAAGACACTGAAACATTTTTAGTAACTTTCATGAAGTTACCCTTATTCTCTACCAGGTTATGAAGTTACCCTCTCACACCACATTTCTCGAGGCTTTTTTTTTCGCGGATTTTATTTTTAATTTCTTTCAGATTATGTGGATTTGTTTCGTACATTATATAAAGTATTTAAAGAAATTTTCAATGGATTTAACTTCAGAAACTTTATAGCATTTTGCACAGGACCTTAAGTTATGTGCATTTCTTGAAAAAATTATGAAGGGATTTTCTGTAAGGAATTGTCCATTTGATATGCAATGTCATCCATTTTTTTCAGTGAACCTCCGGGTTCCTTAAAAGTCATAAGTAAGTAAGGACCTTATGTCGTTGTCTGTGCTTAACTTCAACATTTTTTTGTCTCCCGAAATTTATTAATTAATTCATGGGTAGTTTTGACTTCGGATCATATGATTTTCTTCCCAATATCTACATTAAAGATATGATTTGTAACAAGTAGGTAACTTAGGAAAAAAAAAAAAAAAAACTTCACCAATGAAATTACCTTACAAACTTCTTCTGAGCATAGGAAATTAGCTTCTTCACAGAAGACAGATCCAAGGAACACTGTTACCATTGTCACTACCACTACTGCTTTCATTCTCAGTTTCCTCTATATTGAGATAAAGAAAGGTTAGTAATGAACATAATAGTCAAAACTTCATAAGAGTAATTGGTACAGTAACAACAACAACAACAATAATTATAATAATGTTATTTATTAGCACATATTCACATTTTTTATGATTTGTTGAAAGCCTAACGTGTTGGAAGAAATTGGAGATTATTTTAGAATTCAGCACAAAAAATCCATTCAGATTTGCATATCAGATGCAAAACAATAGAAAAAAGTTTCAAAATGCAGACCAATGCACAGAAAGTTAGTTTAATGGATTTATTACAAATAGAGTAGCACAGCATACAATACACGAGAGTGCTTCTTAGAGTATGGTAATTATTTTCATAATGCATTGAATGCAATAAAATAAAATGGAACAGAAATGCACAGAAAATACTGATGGAAAAGCTTAATTACAAATGCTAATGAAAAAAATAACTGAACCTAGCGAAGATACCATTTAGATTTTCAGACATACCACACTTTACAATGAACTACAATGTAATCTTCTATTGTACATAATGCAATGACACACAAGCAGCAATTATTAATATGCACATGTGTTTATTCTGAATTATTATCCTACAACCTCAGATCCTAAAGTTTTAATATCAATATGAATATTCTCAGTACGTACCAATACTAAATACACACAGAAAGTAACATGGAAATGTGTTTCACCTGATCACGGATACTGACTGGTGACAGTTCCTCTCTTCACTGGCAGGCTACACACGTCATTTATCTTGTACAGATAACAGATCTACAACTTATCTATAATGAACAATATTCCTGATATCTCAACTACAGGAAGTGTTGATATGAATTTCATACTGGTAGGGAAATTATTTCTAGCAATGATGTACTGCAAAGTGAGATCATTAAACAAAGCTCTACCATTTTAAATTTGGAAAAAAAAATAAAATAAAATAAAAAAAAAATAAAAAAAATAAAAGAAACACTAATAACTAAGGCCCTGAGCTTAGGTTCAATACCGGTAACTTTCCTTTTAGATCTTTTGTATACAGTATATAAAATAGGCTCTTGTAGTTTTTTTTGGTAGTAGACCCTATTTAGGGACAATATTTAGAACAAAACCATTTAGTTTTAGGTAGTACCAGTAGGCTGTATATTAAACATGTTTATTTTACATAATTCCAAACCATGTCTAAAAAACCCTTTAAAGATCATTTTATACAGATTCCTCTGGCTCTACAGAGCTACTTCAATTTATCAAAACACATAGCGAAATGTCTATTGTCAATTTAATATAGTTTAATTTATTGTGATGGATCAACTGATTTTTACTGAAAAGTCATTATTCTCTTGTTTCAGACAATAACTTCATTTAGGTCAAAATTACATAAATTCTTACTTAACAGATGAATTACTGATTAATATGTGTTACTTATAATGAAACTAACATCTGTCCATTCTTATTATTGTTAGCATTAATTTCTCTAAATAGATTTACAAAACCTCTAATGGCAATTACATTAATATTCTCATTATAGAAATAGAAATATATATATATTCTCCCTGTAACATAATCCTAGTAAGGTTATATTAAATTAAATTTTCATCATTTTACTAGCTATTTCAAATATTAAATTAATTATAATTCATTGAATTAAATTAGCTCATAAATTAAGTTACTACTTTACCTTATAGATTTATCTAAATTTAAATAAATGTGTAGTGAAGAATATTGCTGGAGAACTTTTTAAGTGTAGAGTAAATATTTGTAATTTAAATTTATGTATTATATTGATTAAGGCTGGTTGAGTGGAAGAGAAGGCCTTATGGCCTTAACTCTGCCAGCGAAAATAAAACATTATTATTATTATTATTATTATTATTATTATTATTATTATTATTATTATTATTATTATTATTATTATTATATGAATAAACAGGCTTCAAATTGTGAAACATGTGTTTAAGTTAAAAATATAAAAATGAATTGAAAATTATGTGTACAAAATAATTTTAAAATACTTAGCCTAACTTATTTTGTCAAAAGATTTCTCTTCAACTCGTAAAGAAGTAATTCCTTGCCACAAGTGTGATTTGAGCCTTGCGACACCCATAGATTTTCCCACCCCTGGTCAACCTCAACACCGGCGAAACAATGCAGCAGTACCCAAGGTAGGTTTAAGGGCTCTGCAGCTCCCCCAGCTGCAGGGGGCCCCGAGCTCGAAGAGGGGTTCCATCATCACCTTCCTGCAAAACCATTACTAGTAAAAATTGGTTAAATTTCCCGCTAAAACTGTCTCCCTGTCATATAACAATGGAATCAACAAGAAAAAGGGTGGAACACAAGTTTGTATGCTCCAAGAAAGCCAAACAGCTCTCTACATACCTTGATATTTGCTCAAAATAAGAGCTTGGTTGTTTGTGATGCAGCTAAATCTTCAGTACCGGTAGTTTCTTTGTTATAGTACTGGTATACCGTATATAATGTTCACTTCAGTGGCCTGCGATAGGGTGACATGAAGGGAAGCGGTGCCCGTATTTTTTTTTTATTTTAGTAGGTTATTTTACGATGCTTTATCAACAGTTTAGGTTATTTAGCGTCTGAATGAGATGAAGGTGATAATGCTGGTGAAATGAGTCCGGGGTCCAACACCGAAAGTTACCCAGCATTTGCTCATATTGGGTTGAGGGAAAACCCCGGAAAAAACCTCAACCAGGTAACTTGACCTGACTGGGAATCGAACCCGGGCTACCTGGTTTCGTGGCTAGACGTTCTAACCGTTACTCCACAGGCGTGGACCAGTGCCTGTATATATGCCATTGCTCAACTGGGTTTCGATGCCTGTTGCCTACATACAGTGTTTCCATGGAACCACTTCCCTGAAAACATCATCACCGCACGCCGCTGGTTCACTTTATTTTCTGCATCTGTGAAGCTCTGGGAAATTCCGACTACCGGTACTAATGTACACTGAACACTGAAAACACACTCTGAAACCAGATAGGAGACTAGAATTGAAAGTGTTAAAGCTATTAGGTACAGGTTTAACAACATAAGACGTGCTTTACTGTGTTAACATTAGGAAATTACCTGGCCGACTAGTTTCGAAGTGATATTATTCATTGTCCGAAGCCTAGTTAGCCAGCCAGCTAATTTCTTAATGTTAACATAGTAAAGAAGTTATAAAGTTAATCAGTGATTATATAAGTGTTAAACGTGTAGGCCTATATACTATACAGTAGAACAATGAAGATAAGACGTGCTTTAGAAGAGTTGAAAGAAAATTCTAAAAGGAACCCATGTGTTTCAATGAGTTAGGCAGACTGAGGCCACAAATGCGCATTACATTTTATGTAATATATTTTTCACATTCATTCATTTATAGTATTCTACTCAAGGGAAGGTCTTTCACTGCAAACCCAGCATTCTTCAAACTTTCTTATTTTCTGCCTTTCCCTTAATCTTCCCATATGATTCATATACCTTAATGTTATCTATCATCTGATATTTTCTCCTGCCCGAACTTCTCTTCAATTCACCATTCCTTCCAGTGCATCCTTTAGTAGGCAGTTTCTTCTTAACCAGTGGCCTAGCCAATTTATTTTTCTCTTCTTAATCAGTTTCAGCATTATTCTTTCTTCACCCAATTTTTTCTAGCACAGCTTCATTTCTTATTCTGTCTGTCCATTTCACATGCTCCATTTCTTTCACCAAATGCATTAGTGTGGTGTCCAGATAAACTGTTAGCTAAGTCCTCAAATCATAAATTTACCGCATTACAAAATCAGATGAGTTATACAAATCACATAGTTGTCCTACATCAATATTTACAGTCTGGAGTACAGTATAACATTTACTGCTTGAAATCTCTTTAAAATAGTCTCCGAAAGAACTGTCATAAATGCTGTTTCCAAAGTACTGAGACTTGTCATTAATGATGTGGCCTCGTTGCGTGTTTGGCCTTTTACATTTTCTTGTTGTAAATGAATTCTAAAGATTGAATTACTCCCTGCCAATCATCTTCCAAAGAGTGACTCATATCATGACGGGCAGATCACCGCGTTTTTCTTAGGCTCTGGAGTTTTAGTTTGCAGTTTTGACTAAGAATTTTCCACCTAAAGTGAGAAAGTTAGAGAGTTCTTAGAACAGTAAAAAAAAAAAAAAAAAAAAAAAAGAGCATATGTGCAACTCTCAGCAGCACATGAACCCATAAGATTAAGAGAATGTGCAGCACATGGAACATAGTAAGCTTCGAGAGAAAGTTGTTTTATTGTGTCTGAACTCCTGAGTGCGTTCCAGCCATATTTGAAGCATTGTTACACTATAAGATTGGCCTCTACAATCTGAAATATCTATGTCGTATTTCTTCAAATACTCAAAAGTGGATTTATGGAAGAAGATAGACATATGCCCTTTATACCATCTGAAGTTTTTTTTTTTTTTTTATTCACATGGAGGTCTAACTCAAAATCACGTTCTTGTGCATATAATCCCTACAGGGCCTAAAACGCCTAAATGAACCATAAACTCCTATAAATGCCTAGTAACTATGTTTGTGCCTGAAAAGTTTCTTTTTAGTATTTTCCCTATGTTTAAAATAAGAATACCGGTACTAGAAATTAAAAAAAAAAAACTACAAAAATGCTATTTAAAATGTACGTAAAAAAATTATCTTACAGACAAACAGTTTTTCAGTTGCAATATCCTGATATAGAAAAAGTTATTTCAATGGTAAAGAAGGTGTTTATGAAGGCGCCTTCACGTGCGTTGCTATTCAAGGACATGCTACCAAATGTCCCTCTACCATTAGAGTCGTGCTGACCTGGTAGAGCACTTGGGTCGAAGCAGCGATCTACTATGAAGCATTAATGTTTGCTCCAATAACTTGTTGTGACGTCGAAAGAAGTTTCTCATTTACAAGCGGCTGCTCAGGGACAACTGGAAGAAGTTCACCATATAGGAAACATATTATGGTGGTGTATTGTTACAAACAATAAAATTTTGTATTCTACAAATTGCATTTCTTTTAGTCAACTACAGTTTGAAGAAGATGCACAAAAATGACTTCTTTGTATATAAATTGCACTTAAAATGGAATATTTACTAAAATTAAAATTACTGATTGACTTTATAACTTCTTTACTGTGTTAACAGCCTAAGTTACGGACAATGAAGAATAACACTTTGAAACTTGTCAACTAGGTAATTTTCTAATGTTAACACAGTAAAGAAGCTATAAAGTTAATCAGTGATTATTTAAGTGTAAAACAACGTGTGTATCCAACAATGATATATATAATTATTAATTTTGTATAAATTCCTAAAAGTTCTAAACTGGATTTTATAAAGTCCTAAATTTCTTTTTGTTAGCACCTAAAAATGCATTCCCTAATGATTACTCATCAAAGTAATTAGTTCTTCATATTTAGTTTTAGAAAGATACATATGTTTCTCCAGAGCCCACATTACTATATGCTCTAAAGTGTTGTGCTATATTTCAGTTTTTAGGTCATCAAATGACAAACATGGAATAAACCCCTCGACTCTGAGTATACCAGCCAATATCTTGTGTATTTTTTTTTTTCCATTAGTCAAATCGTAAACAAAGAGGTGTTTGGTAAGATACCTGTCTTTATAAGCATATTATGTCCTCTGAAATTTACTGAAATGCATTTCCAAATTCTATTTGACGCCATGGGCTGCTACATAATCGCGAAGCTGTTCACCAATTTTCCATAGTGCTGGATCTCTGCTTGGCACAAGATTCTGATTTTCATTAACATCTATTATACTCTTATTATTAACACTGTCACTAGTTCCAATTATAAGTTTACTGAAGTTCAACCCTGCAACTGAATATTCATTAGGTGATCCATCACTGAAATTCTGATATGATGTCTGTGATGCAGATGCTTCAGAGTTCAGTATTTGCAGGAGAATCTTCGGAAGGTGCAGTATCAGGTTTTTAGTACCGGACTAATTACATTTCTTGACATTATCTTTCTTCGATATTAACAGAAAACACTGACTCCATAAAATTTTCAGGCCAATTAGCCTTTCTCATATATTTCGTTGCGTAATGATAGAATTTCCTTCTTGTCTTTACCCAAGCATTTCACTAATTCAATGGGAATTCTATCAACTCCTGTTGCTTTCCCATTCTTCATTTTCCCTAGTGCTAGCTTCCATTAGAATAGAAAATCCATTTTTGTCTTCTAATAAGGCTGCTTCATCTTCTATAGCTAAGTTATCTGGACGATTCTTTGTCTCATATAGCTCTTCCACATATTTCTTCCATCTGCTCAGTATTCCAGTATATGCGATGTAGGTAGAACTAAAGTATCTCAATTGACTACACTGGGTATTACCTTTCGTATAGCAAAAACACGAGTAATTTTTTTTAATTCTAAATAGCTAAAATTTTAATCTAAACTTAATTTTTGTCACTGAAAGTGGAACTTGAAATAACGTTTTCTCAAAACATAAATTTTGCACTAATATATGCCTTTGGCTCACAGACGACATTCAAAAGTAGTTACTTAATATATGACACAATAAATTTTAAGACTATATCAATATTTCTTTGTTAAATAATAAGTTTCTTAAAAAGAATAATGCCATGTTTTTTATTACTCCAACATTCTTTCTCTTTTGTAAAATGGATGTATTTATATGACGACACTATTGACGAAAATTGAATAAGAAGATGACTAAAGGAAATAGAAAGGAAGTTCAATATAAATATCTCATTGCAAGTTATATTATCTGTATTTATTTTCAAATAAAACTGTGAAGGTTATCTTATAATATGAATAACAACAAATATTGGTGTACATGACATCATACAATCATCAGATTGATTACTATTTTATTTATTTCCTAAAGATAACCACTAGGTACATGACAAATTAATTAGGTACCTAACAAAGTAAAGAAAAATATATCTGTTTTATCCTTTAACGGCCATGTATAAATTAACATAAAATAAATTTTTATATACTTATTATTCTACTATTCTACAACGAGAATACTGTAACAGAATATGGAATGTGATTTCACAAAGGAATTTATGTTATCATACATTTACCATATATACTAATAAATACATATGAACTATGAAAATTATTCAATTAAAATCAGATATGTGGAATGTAAAATTGTGCTCCAACTTGTCATTTTATAATCGTTTAACTGCAGTGATTACTTTTGTAAATGGTTTAGAAAACATATAAATAAACATCTGAACGAAAATTTAAAACAAGGTATCCATATACAGAGTAATTCACGAGGATTTACCGTCACTTACAGAGCTTATTTCCGAAGACATTCTGAGCAAAAAATGTCATATAAACATTTGTCCTACACTAATTTGAAGTTATTTGTAAAATACCATTATTCTAGAGTTTTAAGGGTAAAAGAATATTACAGATAAAGAATAACTATTCAGGAGTATCATTTCTTTAATTAGCTAGTATTCTGAAGCTAAAAATGTGTTGTGAATTCCATAGTTGCTTCGTACAGAATTTTTTTTTTTTTTTTTTTTTTCGATTTTTAACTCCAAAATTACATTTTCTTACGCATTTATCACAACAATTATTATAAATCACGCCACTCTTGTAAATTCTTTAAGACTGTGCATTAGGATGCATAATTAAACTGTAAAGAATCAAGTTCCTAAATTCGCATTATTTGTAACAATTTTTGCGGTAAGTGCGTAAGAATGATGTCATTTTTAGTTAAAAATTGAAATCTGTACAAAGCAATTAACAACATATTTTTGGCTTCAGAACACTAGCCAATTAAAGAAATGACACTTATGAATAGTTCATTCTCTATTTGTAATATTTTTTTAATCTGTAAAACTAAAGAAAAAGGTAATTTTACTAACAACTTCAAATTAATGTAACTTCGAAAATATTGCGATTAGGACAAATGTTTATATGACTTTTTTGCTCAAAATGTCTTTGGAAATAAGCGCCATAAGTGAATCACTCTGTATAATTATACTCAGGGTTGATTTTCTATGCGACATAATTATTTTCATATAAGTAAATTAACAAGTTATATATTCTATTATGTGCTTGAAGATGCTGAGTCACAAACTGTACATTGAGCAGTTGTTAATTTCAAGTTTTGTGGGAATAAAATTCAGTACGTCAAACTTACTACGGTAAGGTCTTAATGCATACAACATGTCGTCTTCAACTTTTATTTTTAATACAGGATCTTACTAACTTTAAAATCACTTATTACAGTTATTATAAACTCAAACTGGCCACTTCATCACTATCCTGTGAACTGAAATTGATTATTTTTTTAAATTTTATGTTTTCTCGCTTAATATTGGCCTCTGTCAACAGGACTTATTCCATCAGCAGATAAAAGAAAATAAACGAAGTCAGTATTAAGCACACAGACATTACCCATTACCACAATGACATAAGGAGTTCGGCAAAAAAATATGAAAATCAGTAAATCAGTTCGGAAGAGTTCAACCTTGCTGAAGATTGCCCGATTAATTGTAAGTGATATCATTGTAAAATGGAAGCAACAGGGACCAACAGCACCACAATCGGTAGACCACATGAAATGACACATGGGGACCATCGAGTGCTGAATAGGATAATGCAACAAAACCACATATCATCAGTTGGGAGATTCCACACCGAGTTCCAAAGTGCATCAGGAAACACTGTCAGTGCCAGAAATGTTAGTCAAGAGCTCTATAGATTAGGTTTCCATGGCCAGCAGCTGCACACAAATCGAACATCATCAAGATCAATGCCAGCTGTGGATTGAAGCTGGTTGAATCACTGTAAACAACGGTGCCATTGGATTCCTGAGCAATGAAGCAAGTTCTATGGAGTGACAAATCATGATTCACTATCTGGCCATTTGATGAATGGGTCTGGGTATGGAGGATGCCAGGTGAATGCCACCTTTCTGAGTGTGTACTACCAACTGTGAACTTTGGTGAAGGAGGCATCATGGTATGGGACTGTTTTTCATGGTATGGACTAGGCACTCTGGTTTCTGTGCATGGAAAGCTAAAGGTTGCTGGATATCAAACAATTCTACACAATTCTGCACTTCCCACATTATGACAATAGTTCGGAGAGGGCCCATTTCTGTTTCAACATGTTCCAGTACATAAAGCAGCGTCTTTATAGAAATGGTTTTATGACATGGGAGTTGAAGAACTGGATTGGCCAGCTCAGAGCCCCGATCTTAATCCCATCGAACATCTTTGGGATGAGTTGGAACGCCAACTGCAAGTGAGACCACAACGCCCAAGATCTGCTCCCGACTTGCTACAGATTCTTCAAAAAGAATGGAAGTCAATTCCTGTGACAACATACCAAAACCCAGTGAACAGCCTTCCCAGAAGAATTGCGAAAGTGACAGCAGCAAAAGGCGGACCATCTTCATACTAGTAACATTTCTATCAGAGGTAAGTTGAGAATGGACATCTGCCCAGAAACTTTTGGCCATGTAGTGTAAATTACGCATTTTTACGCGTATTTCACGCATCATGTAGAAATTAATTTTTTATGCGTAACTTCCCAACCCTGTTCTTTTTTCTTTGAATTTAAAAATAATATTTTAATTGAAACAAAATAATAATAAATAATTAACTTAATGTAATACAAATTCTTATATAGAAAAAAACTATATGTTCATAAATGAATTACATAATTAACTCGTTTTTATGTAATAATTCTAACGAAGAGAACCCCACCTTGAAGCAAAAAAACGAACAACTCTATTATTGAGATTAACCCAAATTTCAATTGTCATTCAATTAAAAAATATTTTAAGATTTTACATAAAAGTAATTCCAATTGTTCCATATCTTATTTTAGAACTACTGAAAATTGTCCTTTTTGACCCATCAAATTCTGAGTACCGGTATGACTTTTCCATTTCAGAAATATTTTTTTCTACCATGCAATGTAAGGATTAAAATAATTATATTAAAATATTTTTTGCTTTAGTTATGATCTACTCATGAGGCAGTCTACCTCAAAAAGCATTTTACAGGCATGTTCTATTTCTTCAACGCATTTAATTAATATGTATATATATATTCTGTAATTTATATTGAAAACTATTGTTATTACGCAGCAATGACGTTTCCTTCTAAGAGAGAATGTCAAGTGAGGAAAATATACTATCAACACATATAATGGAAATGTAAGATAATTAGACAAGTGAAACAACGGTAACGCTAAAAAATACATATGACTCTGTCAACAGAATTTCCGAATATAACAGTAAATACTGCTGCAGAACACAGTCTAGATAATATGTACATTAAGAAAAGCACAGTTAAACGTTAAAGAATGACAAATATAATAAAGGCAAATTTCGTTGCATATCAAATTGTTATATTATTAAATCAAGTTATAAAAGTACTGAAACAATTTCAAATATAATTTCAAAGGAAAAATTATTCTGGAGCTGAGATTGTGATGGTGTCGTGTATAGTTCCTGGGGTAGCTCAGTCAGTAGAGCATTCGTGCGCTAAGCAAAGGGTCCCGGGATCGATACCCGGCCCAGAACAATTTTTCCCTTGAAATTATTCAAGCCTGCTTCACAGGAAGCTTCTACCTGAAAGCCAGATTTGCATATTTCAAATATAATTATCTCACATTACAACCATCTTAAATTAAATTTAAGATAGCTATGGCCACTCTACTCCATTATCTCCTGGCCTAGTTGTCTCATAAGTGGTGCCTTGTTGGTACCACTTGTGAGGTTCAGACCTATCTTCGGACAGTTGACTAAACAACAACAACAATAGCTATGCTCACACGGAATAAAACAAATAATTCCCGAAACACACAGGAAAAACTTGTAGTTGCATAATAGACATATTTATTAATAATTTTCATAGATATAAATCACAATGTCATGTCTCAAACATATAATTTAACAACATGTAAAAGGTTAATTACAGAGACCTTTCATTTCACAAAAGATTTTTAACTTGCATCAAAGACATGAACATGTATTGCAAGTAATAAATTCGTACATAATATTAATGCAAAAATAATAGTATTTCATCATTTATGCATAAAATGACCACTCTCTTACGTTTCAGAATTTTTTCGTATATATTTTCGCTTTTTCCCAATAAAGAAAGCAAAAACAAAGCAGCATGACAACAAATTGATTATTCAAATCTGGATTAATAATTTTATAAAATTGTTAAAAAATATTTGTGATGGGAGTATTCGAATACAAAAATACGAATTATTTGATTCTTGTAAGTTCTCGAGGTATATCTCGAATCGTGAACAAGTATTTGAATACTTTGCTCAGATGGTAGATGCTGCGAGAAGTGAAGAATGAGAACAGGAAGAAACAGTATAGATAAGGAAGCTCTCAAGAACACTGAATGCTCATCAATCGTATACATTCCGCTAACCTCGCCTACAAACATGAGTAGTTATGTGCAATAATCGTCCCCCTCTGTCTCACCTCTTTCTCTTGTCTAATTATGAAACACAGGAATACCAGTACATCTTTATCGGAAGTTGCAGATAGCTAGAGCATGTGATTGAAAAAATGAAAAAAAATATATAGGCTATAAACTTCTGTGCTTGCACAATACACTGCTGTCACTGCTATCGTAATCGCTGTCATGCTCGATGTTGGATAAGAGAACCGAGAAGCAAGAACCTGCCAGTGAGTAATCAAATCGTTATTCGAATGATAAAAGTATTCGAGAACTTTTATTTGATTCTTAATATTACTCGAGAACAGATTATTCGATTCTGTCCATCACTAAAAAATATAAACTCCTTCCATCTCTTATTAAAGACAGAACATTTTAAAATAATTTACACTTTCGAGTTTTTCATCTGCATAATTAGAATAAAAGCAAGAAATAATATGAATTAAAAAATCAGATAGATCAGATGACGTCTGGACAGGAGTGATGGGGTTGTCACTATGCATTTCTGATGCATTTGCGGTGGGGAATGGACAGTTTCCTCCCGAGTATCATTTATATTTGTTACTGTTGCTCCAAGATATTTGAATTTTCCCACCTCATCAAAGGATAAATTTACAATTTTTATATTCCCATTTCGTATAATATTCTGATCACGAGACATAATCATATACTTTGTCTTTTCGGAATTTACTTCCAAACCTACTACCTGGGTTAAATCCCAAATCTCTCTGCAGTGCATATGAAGAGAAGGCATATGTCACTGCTGATAGTGATTCATCTGTCTCATGGGGATGTTAAGCCTGGTGGCCCCCTTAGTGCTATTCGACAGAAGTAGGCTACGTGCCAGCACTGGGTTTCCCCTTTTCCCTTTCTCACCTTCATCATCATTCTCACCCACTCCCTACACTACACTTACACATACACTCACTTTAGTACACGACATAACTCTCCACAGATACACATCATGCATAACGTGGTCCGCCGAAGTGGTGTGCAACTTGAAAATGGGTCACATCTACCAGCATTATGCAGAACTCGAATCATGCAAGTGAAGTGGGTAGGTATTCACTACACACATACAGAATCACCTCTTAAATTCTGATGCATCGGTCCCCTTCCACCCTGTATATGACCACTGCAAATTCAAATTTAAATCATCTGAACTTTGAATTCGAGTTTTTTTTTTACTTGGTTATTTAACGACGCTGTATCAACTACGAGGTTATTTAGTGTCAATGGGATTGGTGATAGTGAGACGGTATTTGGCGAGAAGAGGCCGAGGATTCGCCATAGATTACTTGACATTTGCCTTACAGTTGGGGAAAACCTCGGAATAAACCCAACCAAAAATGAGCCTAAGCGGAAATCAAATCCGTACCCAAGCGCAACTCCTGATCAGCAGGCAAGCACCTTAGCCAACTGAGCTACACCGGTGGCTCCTGAATTCGAATTGAAGATAAGTTCATTTATATATCTGCAAACAATACAAAACAATAAAAGAAACATTGTGCATATATAATGGAATTAGCTGCTCCTGTGAGAACAAATGCAAGAAGTGTTCAAATAACCAATCAACAATATCTTCTAAGCCATATTTCGTTTTGGTAACAATGTTTATTTTTAACACATTTTATAAAATAAATGCACGAGTTCATATTATGAAATTGTCAGTACTTTATATACCAGTATCTCCGTTTCACGAACATGCAAAAATATGTATTACCATGATTCATATTTTAAAAGATTATGGTGACAGGTGTTTGAAACTATGGAAAATATGTGTCCTATCAACTAATAGAAAATGTATTTTCATTGCCGAAAGGGAACCGTAAACTGGGGTTACTTTGAACACAGAGGAAACTTTGAACATTTTTTCAGAAAATCTTATTTAGGTTTCTAGATGCTACAGTTGTTAAATGGAGGTAAATTTGGTATGAGAATGATTTTTATGATAATTTACCTCCATCTATACCAAGTGCAGCACGTAGAAACCTAAATACGATTTTCTGAAAAAAATGTTCAAAGTTTCCTCTGTGTTCAAAGTAACCCCAGTTTACGGAACTCAAATTCATGAACTATGGCAGTGGGGAGGCGTCAATGGAAGTGGTGGAAGCAGCGCTTTCCTTTAATTTTCAGTTTTAGAATAGTTTTTACACTCTATATGCCTATATTTTACTTTTTATTTATGAAGAAGTAAACTGGGCTTCTGCATGCACGTTATGTCAAGTCTTAGAAATGCTATTCTCGCCTGCTCTGCAGACGACAGTATGGTCTGTGTCAACTGGCCGCCTCACATTCTCACAGTCTCACATAGCAGCATTATGACATGGGATTGCATGTATACACAAGTCTTGGAAGCACTCTTGTCGACAGCTTCGCTCATGATCTAGAGTATAGTGTTGAGTATAGTTCGTTAGCCTTAGTGCAAGCTAGTAATGTTTAAAAGATTGTGGTTAATGTAATTACGTGCTTTTACAGTGTAATATTATGGGAAGAACTTCCTAAATATTATCTTGTGTGAGTTTGTAAATGAATGAACAAAACAGCTGTCTTTATTATACACAAGGAATCTTGGTTTCATGTGATGATGTAACGCCTTGGAAACAAGGAGACTGAGAGTGGCTGCCTGGATGGTGACGTAGAACAGAGTTGTGCTGAGCCAGTTACTTGTCAATGTGCCATTGAGAAACTTTTATTACATTCATTTAGCTCTCTTTCATTTCAAGAAAAATCAGAAATAATAGAAAACGGTAGGTCTACACAACTTCTTAATGATTTAAGTACTCAGGTTAAATGTTGTTAAGGTTTATACAAGACATTTTAACACAAATACATACCATGCAGCTCCCTGGCTGTGTGGATGCACTAAACTTAAAAAACTGTTCTACTGGCCCTGTCTTTTATCGAGCTCTGAGAAGAATATTTGGAACAATGGTTTCGATGATTTAAACAATTTCCATAAAGCTAAAAAAAAGATACACAAGTCTCAAATAATTAAAACAATTTGGCAGTACAAGAAGAGAATTTGTCTTAAGCCAGCAATTTCGATAATCAATTGATGCATATAACGAAAAATTAAAAAGAACAGAATATTTAGCCATATGATCAGAGTTGTATGCTTTTTAGGAAAGCAGGAGTTTAGAGGGCACAATGAATCACAAACATCGTTAAATAAAGGCTTTTAATGAATTGACTGAAGGTGGTATAAAGCTGAAGGACATTAATCAAACGTTTTCTGGTTTGTCTAGTGATATGCAGAATGATCTAATTTCATCTATTTCTGAACTTATGATAGCAGAAATAAAAAAAAAAAAAAAACAAATCGAGTAATCCCTCTTTGTATCCATTATCTTAGATGAGACTACAGACATTACAACTAAGCCCCAGCTGTCGACTACTGTTAGGTACGTGACAAAAACTGGCTCTATTGAAGAAAGGTTTCTGGGATTTAAGGATGTTAGCAATGGTCGCACAGCTATTGCCCTGACAGAGCATGTCTTTCAAGATGTACAAGAGTTTCACTGCGACAAGAAACTTGTAATCCCAAATCTATGATGGTGTAGTGGTGATGCCGAAAAGAAAAATGGTCTTCAACAAAAGTGTCCTCAACCAATTTTTGTTCATTGTTATGCGCATAAATTAAACTTAGTCTTTTATCAGTCTCTTGGTTTCATAAAATACTATAAAATATTTTTTAACAATCTTTCAAGTTTCGGGGCATTTTTCTCAAAATCAACGAAAAGAACAACTTTACTTGATGGTGAGATGAATAAGAGATTTCCAACTGTAGCTCAAACACGATGGAATCATAACAGAAGGCTGGTAGAAACTATATTATATAAACAGCATGATGTTATTGTGAAAGTAATGAGTTCAATTATTGATAATGCTGACAAATGGGATAATGAAACAGCCTGTAATCCTCATGGTTTTCACTCAATTTTGAAAGATTTTTATTTTAATTTTTTTCTGGCTTTTTTCAACGATATTTCCAGAAACTGATATTCTATTTCAGATTTTGCAGAAGAAGATTTGTGATACTGTCTTTTGTCAAAACAAAATACGTTACTTCTCAGAACTCTGTGAGAATTTTGACTCGATCTGGAATAAATGTATTGATAAGGAAAAGAACGAAGATTCCCTAAGGAAAAAGATTCGAATTGATATTATCCCAGAGAAGAAAGAAAGTCTTTCTACAGAACGTTGTTCTTCCAAATTATAGATATCATTAAGTTGAACACTGAACAATGGTTTCGAGAAATTCCAAAATTAAAATTTACGAGTTTATTGGATTCTAGGAAATTTAAATATTTTCAAAAACATTTTCCGGAATCAGAGATGACATATCTTAAGGAAAACTACGGAAACTTCTTCGATTTTGAAAGCTTAAGAAGTGAACTGACTGTTATATTTAGGGATATGGATATGCACAAAGAAACTGTATTGAAATTCTGCCAGTGCATAGTAACCCTGGATTTGGTCAATGTATTCCCTAACTCTACAAATTGTCTCAACTGATAGTTACTATCCCGGTCTCCAGTTTCTCTGCAGAGAGATCCTTCTCGGTTCTAAAACACACAAAAACCTATCTGAGGAATACCCACGGAGAAGAAAGATTAGCAGGCTGTGTGTCAAAAATGAAAAAAATAGTAAATTAGCTTTGGCGTTACACAGGACTTAGTTCAGAATAAAATCTATTCCTCTTAAATTGACAATATATTGTACTACAATTAAGTTAGGAAGGCATAAATAACACTAACATTCTTTTTTCATCATTCTGTTCGAAGTAGTCGTGAAAATGGACAAACACTACTTCTATCATATTAAGTTTACCAAACAGAGATTAACTTTTAACGAACATTGGTATTGATTCTGTACGTTTCTAAAAGACTCTCACAAATTACTTCCTATCAGATTATAAATTATAAACTGTGCATACTTTAAGACTGGTCCAATAATTACTTGCAGTGTTCATGCTCCCCAGTCAAAGTATATTTCACAGGATTAGACCTGAAATTGTAAGAATACTTGATAGGAAGGAAAGTTGGAAGTATCAGTCACACCTTTAATTTGGTACATTCTGCCATTTTATTAGAATATTTTTGTTCAGGTGTGTATATATTTCTGTATAAGCAATCTAAGAGAAGTGTACATATATTATATAATCCAGTTCTCAGTCAGTGTATATACTTTGTGTTCCATTTTTCATTTAAATAAAAAAATGCCTGTTGACAGAATCATAAGATGACGAACACACTTAAAATATTAAATATTCAAGCACAAATATAGATTAAACTATTAAAATATAATACAAATTAATATGTAATACTACTGAGTTTGATAATGGAATGTAACTGAATTTGTTGATGTTACAAGAAATATGTAGCTAATCAAATCCATGGGAAGACTATTTATGTAGCAATTATTTGCTGCCTTTTTAATGTATAATATTTTTAATTTATCCTTTTTTTTTTGGGAACTATTTATTTCATTTGAACTTGAAGAATAAGTATATAATATTGACTTCAAATATCACTGCAATGAGATCATGTACAAACCTTTCTCACTATTGTTCATTATTTAAAAAGTTACTTGAAACCCTGTGATAAATAGTTGTTATTCCTGCAATTAACATTATGCTATTTTATCAACTCGCAGAAAAAAAGTAATATCTTTATAATGATCAAAGATACATCACCATTATATTTCAATTATGTGAATTAAAATAAAGTCACAAATGCAAGTTTTTTTTTTTCCATTTGAAATTCTATATGGGACAACAAATGACGTCATGTTTTATATTATTCAGGTTGCCATAATGACAATTGCACTCCTTAGTTTGTAGATTTAAACACTATAGCCGTAAACATTTGACACATATTTTGTAACACCATTTTCAATTTTAAAATATAATTATTTATGAATTATTACGCAATTCATATATCAAGAATTATAATGAAAATTCAATTATTAAAGACATATTTTCGGTGTACTATAAAATTTATTAAAATGAATTTCCTAATGGTAGGCTACTGCATATGTACATTAGTAAAAAAAATCTTACAAAGTAACATATCTTGTTAAAATTACTTTTCTATTATGAAATTATTTCTTCAACTTGTGAAAATTTAATTACTTTTCCAAATAGACGAGTAGGAAAGTCACTAAATTCATACTGAAACTTTATGCAAATTAAATATGTGCAGTAAGAAATAGGTGCACACTAACCGACACTTGACCAACACACAATATATAATTTCGAAGGATTGTGTTTAAACAAGTGCTAATTAAAGGGAGATCATTTCTAATGATGCCAGGTAAAAAATATTTTATATACAAAAAAACTTGCAATTGAATAATATGCATACAAATTTACACATTTAAGTACGAGAGTGTTTATGTTGATTTTGTAACAATTGGAACCTCTGTGGAAAATTACAAAAAACACTCCATTAAATAACTGTAATTATATTGTGTTAGTACTGTGTTAAGTTACTAACACAAAATATTAATGTCTCTTACTTTGTACAATGTTACTGTAAAAAATTCATCTGTTTCTGTTTAGAAATAAAAATATTCGAGTTTATCAAAGTTAAAGGTCAGGGTTTCTTTATTAGTGACCTATAAAAACACTTTTACTATTTTACTACGAGAAAAAAATATCGCACATCCCTGATGTTTTAAATTTCAGAATATGAACATGTACAGGACAATGGATAAACGAATATACAGGAATGTCTGATATGAAGAGACAGAAGAAAATGTCAAGACTGGCGAGGCATCATATGAATAAAATACTTCAATGGCGGTTTTCATTCATGTATTTCCTACTGCCCATATTCAAGTGGGTAAGCCATTTCCCTCATGTACCCTGAATCTTCGTTTTCACTGGAAGCTGTATGTCACTTCTTTGAACTTCTATATCTGCTATTCTGTTTGCATGTGATCCCAATGCACCAAAACACCATCTCTAGATCCATGTCCTTTGATTTCTTGATATCTACTATCATGTTAGATGTTCTATTTTTTCTTCTTCTGTTGCCGAAGTTTCTTCTTCTCATCACGTTTCCGCTCTTTTTCTTTCAAGCTTTTATAAAGCTTATATCCAAAGAATACTGGAACATAAAATTGATTAAGTATATACTACACAGTTATGTTCAGCACTCAGAATATGTTCTTCAATATTATGAAATTATACAGAATAACATAAAACATAAAAAAGCGCACGCACGCACGCACATACACACACAGTGCTTTTCTTCTGAAGCTAAATGTGGTGGAACTCTGTGTAGAATATATTATAGCAGATGGAGAGATGATTACTGTCCAATGCATGAGAATTTTGGCATTTTTAACACTCTTTTCGTCCAACTTTAAGACTTTCAAGGCCTAAGTGGAGTTCAAAGTAGAGTTACGTTAAAAACGTAATTAACACACATCGATTCCGTGATGAAAAATACAACGAAAAGGTGCCAGAATGTCGTTCGGGCATGTTCCACCAGAAAAAAAGTACTGCATGCATACATATATTGATGCATGTGCACGCGTGTGCACACACACACACACACACACACACACACACACACACACACACACATACATACACACACACACACGCTATAATTACATAGGCCTGCAATGAAGAAAAAACTTTTTTTGAAACTTTTCGCAGTCCCTTACGTATTTTTTTTTGTGCTAAAACAGAAAATGACACTTAAAACGCCACTGACATTTTTTTCACAAAATTGAAATTAATCTTTGAATGATATTAATATACAAAATGGGGATGACAATTTACAGCATTCAAACAACAGTTCTCTTAGTTGTGAGTGTATGTAACTTGTTAGTGGTCATTGCAAACAAAGTCTGGAAGACTGTGTTATACTGTAACACCGAACCTCAACTTTGCAGTGAGATGTGAAATATGCTAAGTGTGGAAGTGTCATCCCGATATTTGTCCTAGTGCCCTGGGAAACCACGAAACCAATTCGCCACTCCCCCCCCCCCCCCATCAGCTCAACACAATCATTCAATGTTGTGTGAACTCCTGAGATAAATTTTGTTATATTTGTGGTGAGTTTATGAGTAAGGAACATGACAGAAACAACAGAATAATGCTACATTTACTTTATCTAAAACTTCCAACCAAAAATTTGGAAAAATGATAAGTGATAAAGAAAAACTGATCTCAGTTTTGGACTCAGCACCTCAAACAACAGTGAATTTAGTATAATTCTTTTTAAAAGTTTTATGAACCTTAATTTCACAGACCTGTGTTACTACTGAATGAATAAAAAGTCAACTCTTTTACAGTTCTTTCAAACTGTAGATACTTATTTCTAATTTATTTTAACCTTATTATTAAACAACAATGGGAACCTATACACTTGCATAATAAAATAAAATACAGTATTTACACAACAGAAATATATAAAGTAATTTTAAAATCAACAACTTAAACATTCACGAGTTATTGTATTGTTACTTTCCAACATCCATAGAAAGAAAGTCGTAGTTTTCCTTAGCCAACCTGTACATACAGTAAAATTACAGGGCTAATTTCCGACAGAGAATAACAATTCAGTCCATTTTGTAGAAGAAAATATAATTAAAAAATCAACTGAAACTAGTATAAATGTTCAAATATTTCTTCCTCTTTTTCTAACAAACATGAGACAATGGACAGTCCTTGTCCGCTCTAAGGGAACTGAATCAAGATTAGCTTAATTCGTAGCTGGAAGCACTAAATTCGAGCCTTTACAGAAAGCATGTTTGCATATTTATGACTATGTGTCGAAAAATTCGAAGTAATAATTATTATGTTTAATTTCGTTTTTTTTAATACTTATATTCTTCTTACAGTAATACATCTATATCTGGCAATGCACAATCTTAATAATTGTTAATTCCACTCACTTTAAAGTAACGATGGTGGAGGTGGTGATAGTAGCAATAATAATAATAATAATAATAATAATAATAATAATAATAATAATAATAATAATAATAATAATAATAATAATAATAATAATAGTAGCGACCAAATGGATGAACTGTATACAAACAATATCTACACTCAAACACTACCGAAACCCCTGAAAATATTAGGGATGTGCTTGTTGTCACCAGAGTGCGAATTAATGGGGGGAGGGGGAGGGGAATATCCCACCTGTTGGAAAGTTATCCCCCTCTCATAAATTCATATTAACATCCCTGCCAGGGATAACTTTTATCCCCCTCACAAAATATAATTTTATTGATTTAATACGAGTATACTTCATAAAGTATAAAGTAAGCAAAGAAAATAATATTGATGTATTATCATCACCGGCAAGCTGACAACAATCAATAACTTAGGAATTACACATCTTACCTTAAGCTTGTTCATGGATATAATAATTATTATTATGATCAAGATGCAAGACAAGCAACTCAGGGCGACAAGCGTTGAGCCGTATTGAATGAGGATAATAATAATGTTATGTTGGTATTCTCTATCTAGGATTCTATCCCTGCCCCCCCATCAGAAATCTTAATTCGTACCCTGGTTGTCGCTATGATGTCGAGTCCTATTCATTCTGTCCACATGCCAGTAGTTTAATTTACAACTTTCTCGCAGTAGTCTTTTGGACGCATTTTACATGACGATTTCAGATTTCATCCTTACAGACTTCAAGTTGTGCAAGAGCTATCCCAACGAGACAAAGGTTGTCAAAGTTTACTTCTAAGAATGCAAAATAAACCAGTCTTCGTTAGATATTTTTTTAATGAGAAATTAGGCGAATTTTTACTTAAGATAGGCCTATTATATAATATAATTTATTTCCAAGAAATAGTCTGCCCAGGCATCCTGGGTTGCCAAAAACACAGAATAACACACATATAAGAATAATAACGATTACAGTAAAATAGATGAGTCAAATTGAAATGTGAACTAGGAGCTTAAATTTAAGAAATAACAAATTTGTACATATATTTGAAACAATCACACACTAACGAATAGAAAAGGGGGGGGGGGATTATGATATTCCGTATAAATGATTTTTCAGAATTGCCACAGACCCTTTAATGGTTGAAGTAATTATTTTTGGAATGATGTCATGGATGCCAAATGTTTTGATAGTGTTTACAGTTGATCATGGGATGGTGCCCCTTGCTCCGATCATTAAACCATGTACTTCCCAGGTGCCTTCTATCTGATATTTTTCTCGAAAATACGGAATAATAGGCTCATAAATTTGTTGTTTCTCTTTGTTGACCTCAGATGGTTGGGTCTGGCTCATCTCAAATCTAACAGTTGGAGAACTTCAGACTTTGCAACATCAATCACTTGCAAACACGCATTCATGAGGGAAGTGACAACATTGATCCCCAGTTTCCCGAAAAGGTGATGGAAAGCTTCCGTAAGTTATTGATAAGGCTGGCGAACATCTGGAGGACATTATTTTTTGAAAATAATACCCAAGACACATTTCCAACAAAATGTAAAAACACATTGGTTTCAATAAAATAGTTTTTGTTTGCTACAATTTCTTTAATTATTTAACATATTTAATGGATCACTGAAAATGCGTCACTCTGTACCACTACCACGACCACCACCACCTTTTAAAGCTGAAAAGTAAGAAAACTGTAATACAGTTTTATTAGGACATTAAAATCAATATACTATTAACTGAAGACTCATACCAAAAATAAGAATAACAAGTGCTATACAACCCACAATAATGGTACTATGCCACATTTCCAGCAAATATCGAATTCTTGCAGCAGTGGTAAATTGAGTTGCCAATTTATCTTTCAAATCCTGTTTGAAATCTTCCTTTTCACTGTCACCAAGTGTTTCATATTGTGACATCATATCTTTTAAGCGAGTTTTAAGTTCTGGTGACAAATTTTCGTTAAGACGAGTTAGCATCTGTATTAATTTTTCTCCCATTGGATCTAATTTTCCTTCACTTGCCACTGTGTTCTCCATCGTCTCTTCACCTTCACTAGCCATATTACTATTTCTTTAGGTCGAATTAGTGCACACACGATACTTCCTTTAGTAAAATATAAGACAAACTGATACTGCAAAGGAGTATGAAATCTGGATCAAGTGTTGATAAAGTGAAAAAGAAACAGAGATAAACCCCGACAATAAAAAACACTTGAAAATGTTTTATTGCCCTCTGTTCCATTTTTTACAAACATATTACTTAAGAAATGCCTATAGCTAAATTACCACTTGATCTTTGTAACATCAATGTTCAATCAAATGTTTTAGATTATGCAATCAACATATTAACCAGCAGATAAAGCAAATAGATTATTAAACTGATAATATATCTGGCAGAGCTGTGGTTTGAACGTGTTTCACAAATATAGAGACGTAGAGTTAATGCTTAGCAACCCATATACGGTTGTAAAAGGTTTTGGTTTCATTAATCATTAAACCAATACAATGAAATTTTAATGTTTTAGAACATAAATACAATTGAGTACACAATTCAATACTTTTAAACTTAATCATGCAATTCTTCTTTTTACTCTATGAATCAAATAATTCCTGATTTCCATAACAAAAATTAGATTTAAAAAAGTATGAAAACAGCACTATTTGCAGATGATATAGTTTTGTGGACTTCTGGATCTTACAGACATAGAGACAAAATTCAAAATTCTGTTCTTAAAGCTCTAAATCAACTACATGAATGGAATACATCAAATTTGATGACACTCAATTTAAGCAAAAGTAACTACCAAATATTTTCACTTGGTAAAAAAGAAAGAGAATTCAATATCCAATACAATAGTCAACACCTTCCTAGGACTTACAAATCCAAATATCTTGGAGTTATTTTTGATAGTAAGTTAATATGGAGCAACCATTTGAAATACATTTCTGAAAAAGCTCGTAAAAGATTCTCCCTTCTAAAAAGACTAGCAGGAAAGAAATGGGGATGCTCTAGGAATACTCTGAACACTACATACAAAATGTTTATACAGCCAGTGCTAACATACTGCGAAGAAATTTTAATTACTTCATCTTTCATAAACGACATAGAATATGTTCAAAACCAAGCTCTCAGGCTCATTACTGGTGGAATCAAAACAACCCCAATAGATTCTATGAGATTCCTCACTAATATTAACAGTATCAAAATGACAATAGAAGAAAAAGCACTGATTCAATATGAAAAACTTATCAGATTACCAGGAAACAATTGGCATTCATACAGTTCTCTCTGTAGATTGAAAACTCAAAAAAGTTTCATATCCATGGTTCAAGAATTAAAACAGAAAATCGATATCCCGAATTTAAAAGAAAACTTACAAATTAAACCAAACCCTTTAACTCTATTAAATATAGAATATAATCTAAATTTAACAGAACAAATACTGAAATCAGAAGTAAACACTGAAATAATGAAACAATTGTCTTTAGAGACAATTAATATTAGGTTCCCTCCACAAAACTGGCTTCATTTATACACCGACGGATCCTTGATCTCCAGAGAACAAGGTGCCAGTGCAGGTGTTACGTGCTGTCTCTTCTCACTTTATAGATCTCTTGGATATAGAACAACAAGTTTTGATGGAGAAATCATTGCAATAAGTGAAAGTCTCAGGAATCTTCTATGCCACATCAATAAATTTAAGAATTCAGTTATATTGTCAGACTCCAAAGCAGCTATTCTATCAATAGTCTCTAAACACACACCTTCATCTCAAACAGCAGAAATAACTAAAATGCTCTCTCAATTAATATCACTCAATAAAAGAATTGTATTCTAATGGATACCGTCCCATAGCGGAATCCTGGGAAACGAGAATGCGGATGCTTTAGCAAAAAGAAGGGCAGCACTGCTACTTACAGACCTGTTACTAAATCTACGTATTACTCTGTGAAAAGATTTATTAAATCTACATACTTAGACTTCAACAAACAAAATTTGATAACACAATCTCAAGGGAAAACATGGAACTCTCTGCATCATAATCCACAGTTAATTCCCGATTTACCACGAAAATCGTCTGTAGCTGCATTTAGATTGGCAACAGGCCATGATTGTTTGGCCAAACAACTGCATAGAATTGGAATATATCAGTCCCCTAACTGCCCACTATGCAACTCAAATCAAGGAATGGATTCGGAACACCTCAAAATCTGTGCTTAAGTGACTGACCATGATAATATCTTTGAAAAATATTGGAGTGCAAGAGGTCAAATGACTTTATTGTCAAATGCCTGGCATTAGAAAACAACAACAGATTTAAAAAAGTGACTGTGACGTAGGTTAGGTAGCAGCTGCTTTCAGATAACAGTTTGGACCTCTCCTCCCCTGTTGCCCAACAATATCTATCTGAACCTATTCCCTGACATTTTCACGACAGTATATATTTAGTTGCAACGGTGGTTTAGACAGTTAACTCTAATGCAACGCATTTTTCTGTGTAAACGTTATTTTAAATACAAATCAGTTTGTCAAGTGCATGCGGAATTACTAGACATTTCCCAATCAACTGCCTCCTTCACAACCACAATTCGCGGTACCGTGCAAAAATATGAATCTATTGGTTCAACACAAAACAAAAAATACGAGCGAAAATGTACAGTTTTAACAGAGGAAAAACTAGACGACATTGGTGCAAATCTTGAAAACACACCTACAAAATCACACAGTTAACAATACAAATCCTCATATATTGAAAGAACTAAAGGAAAATATTATAACTGAAATCAGAAATATTATAGATTTATTCATTTGTCCTACAGAATAATCTCTGTAATGTTGACAATTAATATTTGAGGAGAAAAATTCGCTCCAGCGCCGGGGATTGAACCAGGGTCCTTGGTTCTATGTACCAAGCGCTCTGACCACTGAGCTACGCCGAATTCAATCCACAGCACCGGATCGAATCTTCCTCCTTCAGTGTTTCCCTTTGTGGCCCGACTCCAAGTTAGGCATATATGTTGACGTATATGTCTAGTGTCAACTGCCATTATACTAGGAGCACACTCAGTTGAGTGACTTATTTGGCCGGGATTCCACAGTTATGATGCACTGCTAGCTATGAGAATACTATGGATTTATAAAACACCGGATGCTGGAGCGAATTTTTCTCCTCAAATATTAATTGAAATCAGAAACATTACAGTGATCAAATTTAATCATGTCAATCAGAATGTGTTTTCCCGACATAATTTCTGTTTACCTGAAGAAGGACGGAATTTCCAACAACTTCTGTAAGGGTAAGAATTTATGTACGTTTTAGGAAGTGGATTTGAAATACAAGTGCTGCCATCTGTGGCACACTCAGCAGCCGAGACATAAAACACCGCATGTGTGATGGACAAGGTTAATAAACAAAGCCCAGTCCAATGGATTCAAGACAGAAGCAATTTTGGGTTTAGTAAGTCTTGGTACAAGCATACAGACTAAACAGCCCTCGTTTCTATCACAATTTTGTACTTATTTTGGCGCGATTATTAATGCAATCAATATCAGTACAGTAAAGGAAAAATAATCACACTACAATAAACAGAAAATATTACAGTTTTAATATTATAATAACTGAATAAATCTAACACTGACAACCACAAAATAGAGGGCTTTTTGCAGTGTCCGGTTCAATTAGCCTACAACAAATTTGTTCAGAAATATCACAAAAAATGTGCTTTCAACATTTGAAGAATAGTCAAGCAAGGTGACTGAGAACGATGAAAGAATCATGATAGCCAATATGAGTTTCATAATTTTTTTCACTCACTGATGGAAAATTAATAAAGATAACTACAACTAGCTAAATACAGGTCAATTACACGACTAGAACAAACATTTACAAATTGATAAAATATAGTACAAAAAAAAAAAAAAACAGGAAAACTATGTAAATACAGAACAATCACTCAAATGATAAGTTTGAGAAGATTTTCAGTGATGTTAATCTCTTTATTGAATATCCATTAAATGTCTTACCGAAGCCAATGAAAAGAATGATGAACATAGACATGAGAACAAAAAATTCTGTAGATAAAGGAGGTTGTACTGGCTCCTGAGGCTGTTGTCCCATCAGTAGCTCTTGTCTCAATTGTTCTCGATCTTCATCACTAATTCCTTTTAGCTGATCCAACACAGCTAGAAGCTGTTCTGGAGTTGGAGGGACAAATTCCGGAGGATCTTCATCACCAAAAGGATTGGCAACATTCTCCGCAGTTTCATCAATGTCAGCCATGATTTTACAAACTCTTTTAGCTGTTACAGTAATTCACCCATTATGAGAAAAGTTACAGAAGTGTTATCTTAATTATGTTCATTAATCGTAAATACATAATTTTAAGTTATACCTTTAGCGGAGATTTCACTGAACATAAAAATATCAGGAAAGCGAATGCTTGTAAAATTTGAATCTTAAAATGTGAATAATGTCCCAAATGATAATAATCCTCACATCTCCTAATATGGCAAAAGTTACAGACAATATTACCAATACTGCATTTGTTTTACCTGAATTACGTCTTCAATTGTGAATATATAGTTTGTATCTTTTAAGAAGACTTCACAAAATACCAAAATATGAGAAAAGTGGTATCTTAAAATTAAAAATCTGAACGTCAGTCACTTACAACCCTACATCATAACTAAATTTCTGTTAACGTGAACATAAGTAAAATTATATTACGAAGTTCATTTCTTGCTTCGAACTTTTACATGAAAGAATAAAGTTACAAAATGTTGATACCAATATGTGTTTTAAGTAAAACAATTTTAACACTACTACATAAACTGCTGTAACATTTCACATGTAAGGTGAGTTACATAACAACAAATGACAAGAGAAATTCAAAATGTGCAGTTGTCTCCAAGAAAAAATAAAAACTTAAAGAATTAATATTATACTCTTCGTCATTATAGCATACTGATCATTCAAAATTAGATTCCCTACCTTTGTTCCAAATGCTAATATAAAAAATTGCATTCTTTTTTAAGTGATATTTCTTCAATATTTACATTCAAAAGATTTTAATTTTCAGACGTCAGAAATATGATAATGGTATTCTAAAAATATTATCCAGAACTGGGAAATGGGCAAATTAACTCTGGTTTCATATATTATGAAATTAAGCTTTATACACTTTAACTCAGATGTTAACCCATTAGTGCTCAGAACTATTTTCGTTTTAATTTTCTACATTTCTTCACATATACCTGATCTATGCATCACTCATGTAATGGGAAAAATACTACAAAATTCTATAAACATCAGAACACGCTAAAATTTCATGGCTACTTTAGTTGCCACCGAGCACTAGAGAGAACACTTTTATGGCGTTGAAAATCTGGCTCACAGAGAGTAAATTATCATCTGACATATGGAAAGAAATGCACTAACTTTTGCATATTATAGTGCTCAGTGGTAAACAAGATTTCATAACACTGCAGGAGGATATACCAACAATAAAATCATTGTCATAAACTAGCTTTAAAATATTAAGTAAACATTCTGAAATGTATTTGAGTGAGATTTGAAATAATGAAGTAAGATTTAACAACAATAATTATATTTTAGTTTCATGTATGTAGATACACTCAAAATCACTACAGAATTTCGCGTTTGCACTCCCCAACAATTGACTTCGAAATGAAGGATTGTACCTGAGATAATGGGAACATAGTATGTCTAGAAGAGCTTCTGTCACAAAAAAATAGTGTCAACCTACGCCTAACATTAAGTTTATTACAATTAAAAAAAAAGGCGACTGAAGTTGCCACTGAACACTAATGGGTTAATGTCAATCTGAAAATATATTTCGTAGAGATCGAACCTACGACTTCACAGCCTACAACCTTCAGCCATTTACTTGAATTTACTTGATAGGTTCAAAAATAATTTTTTTAGTAAGTTATTTTACGACGCTTTATCAACATCTTTGGTTATTTAGCATCTGAATGAGATGAAGGTGATAATGTCGGTGAAACGACTCCAGGGTCCAACACCGAAAATTACCCAGCATTTGCTCATATTGGGTTGAGCGGAAAACCCCGGAAAAAACCTCAACCAGGTAACTTGTCCCAGCCGGGAATCGAACCCAGGCCACCTAGCTTCGCGGCCAGATGCGCTAATCATTACTCCACAAGTGTGGACCAAAAATAAATTTGCTACAACATAAGCTACATATAAATGAAATACTGTATTCTAAAACAAAAACCATAATGAAATAAGGAAATGTTAGATTTGGCTTTTGCCATTGTTGAAAGACAAAACATGGATTTCCAGAGAATGGATCTAAGTTCTGCTCATAAATTTAATCAATGGAAGAAGTCCGCATAAATGCCACTATAATTCTTTTCTTCACTAAGTCAATTACAATATATTTAGGAAGGACATTTGTAGCAATATGAAGGGGGGAAAAAATAAAATAAATTTAATATAGGTAATATTTTACGGTTGTACAAAAATGTAATTCAAATAAACATTTAAAATTATTTCAGGAGTCCAAAATACAATACACCACAACAAACAAAAATCTCTATGACAAGGATGTAATTACAGTTTTGAAAATAATTATATTTTAGCATGTTTAAAATACTTGCACCTGTAAATTTAAAACATATATGTATTCAAAAAAAGTTATGTTCGTGAAGAGAAATTGTGTATAAAAATATGAATGTATTTCAAACATTAATTGATAAAGAAAGCATAACAGAGATCCACTTTCTTGCAATCAACTGCACCTTTTAAATAACTCTCATCTGCAACCCGCACACCCACTCTACCAGCACACTACTGCACTCTTAACAACTGAAATGAACGTACATAAAGCAGGCAACTTGTTGATCGCAAGTCAGCAAATCTGCCAAGACTCAATCATATATGTCTAATCAGCAATTAGGAGGTGAAAGACAGGCATTCTACATTTCTACTTCTGATTGTGTTGGCTACTACAAACTAATTATCTCTGAAAGATAGTGGAACACTTCTGATAAGAATTTTCAACTGCCAATCATTAAGTGCCACCATGCTCTCCAAAACTGTCATCCATTAAAGAAACATGACGCCGACAGTAATAAAAAATAACTTACTTTAATTATAACAGTTCTAAAAATATATATTAACTTTCTTTCCTATGCAAAAAAAGTGGCAATGATGCAGAGGAAAAGATAGAAAATGTTTAGTCTGTGAATAAAATTAAATTATATTACATAATATATAATGTATTATAGTCTTATGTTATTTCAGTAAATATACTTGTTCATAATAATAATAATAATAATAATAATAATAATAATAATAATAATAATAATGATAATAATAATTACAGTAATGGTAATTATTATTGTTATAACAATAATAATTATTATAGCAACAACAATAATAATAATAATAATAATAACCATATTTTTATAATATTTATAAGTTTCCTCTGCCTTTGTGTTTCATAAGTATTTGAATTTTGTTTCGGAATTCTGTTTCGTTTCATTTTTTCAGTATGTTCTAACTATTTTTTCCGGTAATTCTGAAGCTGTACTGTATATATTCTGAATCTTATTCAACTACAATTTTTCTCTAATTTCCTAATTTTAATTAGAATGTGTAAAATGAAAAATAAGCAGATGAGATTTTTAAAACCTCAACTCGGTTTCATTGGACTAAATCACGATATTAATGACATAAGTTAAATAAACGATATTGCACTTTCTGATTTAAATATCAGACAGCTAAAACAACAACTATTTTAAGCCACGGTTTGTTAAATTATTCACAACACATTCTTACAAATCCATTCCTCTTCCAAAATCATACCATTTTCAATATCTGATTTCCTCATTTGCGCTACTATTTCATATGAATATAAAATACACAGTAAAGAGTGTCTTGACTTGGCTTTTCGAGAGCTAGGCCCAAGACGGATCCATACACTTTGGCTTACATTGGCACATTGTGCATCCTATATATGCGATAATTGTCTACTCCGACAGGTGGCATTCATAAATCAAAATGCTGACAAGTAGGCCATACTGCCAAAGTCCTAACAGAGCTAGGTTCAAACCCCGGACAGTTACTTTTTTTTTTTTAAGCCTTAGACCAAGGAGTCCTAAATCCTTCCTGTATCGGCATCTTTTTTTTTAATATTGCAGATAACAGACTGAAGAAGTGGAGGTGGAGTATGTTGGTGGAAAGAAACGGGAGTACCCGGAGAAAATCCCTCTGAAACGTCTAATGTGTCCACTACAAATTCCATCACGACCTGACTGACTGCTTGGGTAAATGACCAGTATGCTAGGTCACAGACGCCGGAATAAGGAGTGACATCCTCAACAGAAATATGCTACCTTCTCCCACTTCACCCTCATTCATGATCTGAGTGCCAAGCTAGAAATTTGGGGGATGTCTAATAACAACAGTCCATCCAAAATAAGAACTGCCCATGAAGTAAACACTGACCAAAGTACTCAGGACGGAAGAGAAAAAAAAGAGTTTTACTTTTCATTTTTTCTTGGATATACGAATTATTTCACAATTTATAGCAAGTTCTATCCTTATTCCTTCTTAAAATAATACATAACAATGCCTCACACAATGTGAAACTGTGCACAAAAGTTATCTGTATTATTGACAAATGAAAGTTTAACAGCAACGCATTACATAATACGGTGGACAGTGATGAGTAATATTATATTTGTCGAATAAATTGGTAATTGAAGACCTCTCTCGAAAAAAAAAAGTGTAACATCAAATTAATGAAATATGTGACTTCGGTGAAAAAAGCACTTCAGAACACTGCTTGTACTTGTGCACAAAGACTGTGCAAATTAAAAATAATTAAAACATGTTTTTTTATTGATGGCACAAGGGTAGATAAATAAATAAGTAAGGTAAAAGGTAAAAGGTAAAGGTATCCCCGTAACATGCCATGAAGGCACTTGGGGGGCATGGAGGTAGAGCCCCATGCTTTCCATGACCTCGGCACTACAATGAGGTGGTGTGGTCAGCACCACGCTCTGACCGCCTTTAACCCCTGGGAAAGACCCAGTACTCAATTTTATAGGAGGCTGAGTGAACCTCGGGGCCGTTCTGAAAGTTTGGCAACGAGAACAAATCCTGTCACCACCTGGGATCGAACCCCGGATCTTCCAGTCCGTAGCCAGCTGCTCTACCAACTGAGCCACCCGGCCGCCCAGATAAATAAATAAGTACATAAAAATATTTGTTCCCTGGATCAAAAATAAATAATTCAATAAAGCAATAACGACATATGTACTTATACAGTATTCTGAAGTCGTTTCAAAGCAATTCTGAAGCATTCATTTATAACAATAAATGAATGCATCCAATAGCTGAATAAACTTGTATCCTTGATTAATCAAATGGTTCTACTAGTAAATGTAGGTCTAACGAAATATGCCCCTGAAATTATTTTCTTTTCTCCTGAAACATGCATTATAGATTTGCTGGCTACATCCTTATTCGAGAGAGGTCTTCAATTGTAATAAACAGCTTAAATATTTTGTTTAATGTGTCGTCAATTTTTTATCTGAATGTAGTATTTCATACAGTGAACAGCGTGGTATAAATGCAAAAAATACATTTGAAATTGAAGAGTTCTATGTAAAAGGGGCCGTTTTTAGGAAGGTTGGATTTTCTTATCTGCCACACATTTATTGGTAATCCTGCAAATGTTGGTTTCAATATCTTTAATGTAGATGAAACTGTAAGCAAATGCATCAGCCGTTGTGTTGTATAAGCTATACTAGTACATGTTGGTGTCGAGTTAAAAACAATAACAAATGTCCTCTTCATTGTAAGAAATGCTGAAAACTTTGTTTCAAATTGGGCCAAAGCAATTCAACATGTGGCCAGTTCAACAAAACCTAAGGCAAAAAATCAGCTGTTCAAGATAGTCATACCGCTGACTCAGTTACCCTCCATCAGGGGGGTACTTGCTTTTAATTCCTATGATGGTCCTTATCAATCATTCGGGTTCTTTAAGAAACAAACCAGCGAAATAGACATAGCATTTCCTCCCACAGTACTTGTGAAAATAAATCCATCTAAGGAGACAGACGTAAGAAGCTTATGTAAGTTTATGAAACCTGAAATGATGATGATCTTCGGACTTGTATAATCTATTAAAGTGAAGAAATACTGCCTGTATGTTTTTGTTAGTGTTCAATATCGAGCTCACAAAACAAGTTCCTTTATATTGTACTACCAGTTTGTAACTTTTTTTTTTGTCAATAATACACTTGGTTGCATTAAGCTTAATAAAACTCGTATTTATATGTGATACAAATCAAAATGAGGAGGTTGATCTTTGGACTAGTTCATAGTAAAACTCATCTTAATATGTGACACAAATCAAAATGAGGAGGTTGATCTTTGGATCAACCTACACTGTCAAATTTTTTCATTTTCAAAAATAAATCTACCTATATAAGATGCTCTGAGTGGTGTTATTGTTAAAATACAAAACTGTCTTTTTCTGCAGTAAGAAGATGTCTGGAAAGTCAGAATTGTTTCCATAATTATAACAGTAGCCCATATCTAATAACACTTTCAAACAGTGCAAAACTGACATGTTTTAGATAATATCTGGGAATGTTACTGATAAGACTTATTTAAAGATAAATTAGTCTAGAAAGTCTTTTACATAATTTACATGACTGTTCCACTTTAATTTTGATTTCAGATACAGGCCTGACAACTTTACAGGCCCACTTTCCAGATTATTAGGAGCTTGTTTCAAATTAAGACTTAACATGTTGAGTTTTCTCACTATTAACCACAAATTTATTTCGGAATATAAAGCATTTTATATACTTTATATTCCGAAGTGATAAAGTGTTAAAAGTTGTGTAATCAAGGTGAATACAAATTTATTAATTGAAAGACACTTTCTTATTACAGCAAGTACATGTTTCATAAAATTAAGCCCAGCAATATTATGTGCAATAAAAAATGTATAATCAATGTACCAGTACATTATAGATTTAGCTGACACATTACATGGCAAATCATTTATTACTTCATTATAATAATAAACAAGAAAGGGGCAAGAATGAAGCCATGTGGAAGACCATATTTAATTGCAGCTTCAGCAGTTTTTATCCCATTTACTTCAACCACATGGCTACATTCAACCAAATATGAACAAAAAAAAATTGTATCTTTATGCAAGTTTTATTAATAATACATCATATGGAATGGAATCAAATGCCTTATTTAGATCGTTAAATATGACATAGCTGTAAGTTTTATTCTCGGAGGTCACATATATAGAATGCTCGTAATTTAATGTGCAACATTTTAAGTGCATATTCCTTAGTGAATTCTACATCGAATTCCTTAACATACCTTAGTAAACTTTTTAGCAGTTTATGAAATACACAAATCTAAAGTTGGAAATTTTGACAATTATTTCTCTGATAGTACATGTTAAAATAGGGCAGTAATACCACAATACACAAAATATGTTTCTTATTATGAAATTAACAAAGTCCTGCAAAAATTTATCTCTACCTCGAAAAAGAAAGACATGAAAAAGATACAAATAATAACAGAAGAGCAGCTCTTCATAAGCTTCCAAGAACTTTTTACCATACAACATTAAACAAAAAAATAATAAAAAATTAAAAGATACAGTGAATAGATGAAACTTTGTGGAGTTAATGCCAGTTTGCCTCGAAATTTCCTCCTTGAGATTTCCTACACTTTTCAGCTTGACGTAGTACTGAATGCAAGGCTTCCGCAATAATGACGGGATGATGTCAAGTACTCTGCAGCACTGTTAATTCTCAACTTCGGACTCGTATACCAAATTTTTTATATGACCCAACAAGTAATAATCTAGGGGTGAGGTCGGCCTCAGTAGCGTACTTGGTGTAGCGCTGGCCTTATATGTTCGAGGTTGCGGGTTCGATCCCGGCCCAGATCGAAAGCATTTAAGTGTGTTTAAATGCGACAGGCTCATGTCAGTAGATTTACTGGCATGTAAAAGAACTCCTGCGGAACAAAATTCTGGCACACCAGCGAAGCTGATATAACCTCTGCAGTTGCGAGCGTCATTAAATAAACCATATTTATTATTTATTATCTAGAGGTGAGTGATCTGGGGACCTCAGGGGCCAGGGTTTAAATCCACCACGACCTATCCAGCAACTTGGATAGAGTTGCTTCAAAAGTCCTCACACACTGCAGGTAAAATAGGCTGGTGCACAGTCATATTGGAAATACATTTCCTGCTGCACTGTCTAGAGAACTTCTAACAAGAGTGTTAAATCATTCCTCACAAACACTTCATATCTTGCTCCCACCAGATTCCCTTCAACAACTAAAGAACCTAACAGTTGAACATTCAGCATTCAACCTCACACATTTATTTTAAATCTACGCTGGAAACTCCTTTGTCTAATCTGACTGGGATTCTGCAATGCTCACATGTGCGCATTTCGTGAAATGTACATTCCGTCCCTGGTGAAGGTTGCATCATCTGTAAATTAAAGGTTTCTAATTGTTTCCAGATAGGCTATTAGCCAGTGACAATTGTTCAAATGAGGGAAGTCTTCAGGTTGCAGACGCTACACAGGGTATACATAATAGAAATACATGTAGTATGTTCCAAATGTGGAATGATGTGCAGCAATTCTTCTTCTGCTTAACGTGGATTTTCATTTATAATCTCAATAAATGCAGGGTTTATGTCTTTATATCATTTTAGTTGCGCTTCTTTATGTTATACATGAGAACTTGGAACATTTCCACGTTCAGCTAAATCCCAATAAGTAGGCTTATGTATATATACCTTTAGATTAGATGCCTTGGGTCTGGAAAACATATCTGATATTCCTGGGCAGCAGCTGCAGCATTATCATTGTACAATCTGTAAACGAACACAATATCAGTGTATTCTTGATGAGAATATATGAGTGGCATTTTCATGATCACACAACACTGAAGTATTTCTTCAGTTGCCAGTAGGTACAAGAACGTACTATATTGTATTTACATCCATTGTGATCACTCTTTCAGTAGCATGTCCCTTCGTCACTGGCTATAAGCTGAGTGAGTGATGCAGTGATGTTACAGTGCTCGATGCTGCAAGAAGAGCCAACAATTATACACTATTATCTTCGTAATGGTTGATTTAGTACAGGGGTGTGATGAGTTATATCACTGTAGAATTACTCAATAAATAAGCTCCTACAATATTGCACATTAAGTTACGAATATTCTGTATAGCCCTCAAAAGATCAATTGCATCCTTAATAGTTTTCTCCTGGATAGAAGCTAAATTGTGACGGAATAATAACTTTGTGATATTCAAAGTATTTTCTCAGCTGTAGGTAGAGATAATAAAAGTCTTACGAACATTACTAAAGATGGAAACAAATTTACTAAGTCTTAACTGAACACAGGTTTTGAAAAATTTATATGCTTACTTACTTGCTTTTAAGGAACCCGGAGGTTCATTGCCATCCTCACATAAGCCTACCATTGGTCCCTATCCTGAGCAAGATTAATTCAGTCTCTACCATCACATCCCACCTCCCTCAAATCCATTTTAATATTATCTTCCCATCTACATCTCAGCCTCCCCAAAGGTATTTTTCCCTCCAGCCTCCCAACTAACACTCTATATACATTTCTGGATTCGCCCATACGTGCTACATGCCCTGCCCATCTCAGATGTCTGGGTTTAATGTTCCTGATTATGTCAGGTGAAGAATACAATGCGTGCACTTCTGTGTTGTGTAACTTTCTCCATTCTCCTGTAACTTCATCCCTCTTAGCCCCAAATATTTTCCTAAGCACCTTATTCTCAAACACCCTTAACCTATGTTCCTCTCTCAAAGTGAGAGTCCAAATTTCACAACCATACAGAACAACCAGTAATATAACTGTTTTATAAATTTTAAATTACAGATTTCTTGACAGCAGACTGGATGATAAAAGCTTCTCAACCGAATAATAACAGGCACAAGTTTTGAAAAGCTACTGATAGAAATTATAATGCTAGTCCTTACAGTTATTTTTAATAAGATCAATGAAATAATTCTTATGGGAAGAGGCAGTGTATTATACAGTGCACGGTATATACAACTTACTGACATAAGAAGTCGTAGCACCCATTTAGTGGGGAGATCTGACAGCTCTCTTGCACAGGAGGAAAACTAATTGCCGATGAATGGAGATGAGTTAGGCCTACAGTCCCGTAAAAGCAACGCACCGGTAAGAGGTAATAAGAAAATGATATACAAGTATGTTGACCTTATCTTTTATCAAAGCATATGTTGAAAATAATGTCCACCGTTCTGGTTGCAAATATCACATCTGTGTAGAAAATTCTGAAACACTTTCTGCAACTATCTGATTGTCATTTCTCTGAGAACTTGCCTGACTTCATTCTCCAGCTCTTCAAGGGTGTGGATTGTTTACATAATCTTTCTGTCTGATATTCCCCCCACAGATAAAACTCACAAACATTTACATCCAGGAAACGAGCTGGCGAATATCTGTGACTAATTACATGATCATCGAACAAGTTTCTAATGCCTCTAACGTTAAAGTGGTTGTATATGCAGTGGAGTTATCCTGCAGGAAGTAAGCATACTAGTTTTCATCTTCAGTCAATATTGCAAAAAAGAAAAAAAAAAGTCGCGGTATGTTGGGACCAGTTATCTGTGTGCAGTAATGTCACACCACACACCCACTTTCTGATCGTGAAGAGGAACTCCATGCACTAAATTAGGATTTTCAGTATCCCATTGGAATGGACATAACAGCTTAAATGGAACCAAGCTTCCTCCTTCATTATTGAGATGGATGAACAGTACCATCATGAACAGATTGCAGCATCTACTCACGAAAATTCACTCATATGTCTGGATCCATTTGCTGTAATTAATGAACCACTGTTCCTCTATAATGATAAAAGCGCAGCATTTTCAATCTTCCTAATGCTAATCTTCCTGACGAGGAAACTGCGGATAGGGGAGAACTGTCCAAGGAATCTGAAGCTGACAAGGGAACTGCTGATCTTCGTAAATCTCAGGAAAAGGATACCTCCTAAAAAGCTAAGTGATGATTTTTTATAAACAGATCAATCAATAGGATAGATAATATTGGTAAATTAATTACACTTGATATGGTAAAGACTTCTGGTAATACTAATAATATATTCAACTCTACTGGTATGTCAATAATGCATCAAAACTTTCAAAGCCTTAAAAATAAGTTAAATGAATTAGAAGTACTATGCAGTCATGAATTACGAGATATAGATATTTTGTGTTCTACAGAACACTGGCTAAATGAAAAAGAAGTAACTTTATTCCATATTAAAAATTATAAACTTGCAAGTTTCTTTAGTCGCACAAAGTATAAAAATGGAGGCTCAGCAATATTTGTAAAAGCCACCAGTAATATATCTCATATTGAGAAAAGACAAACATACTACCTTAACCGAGAAAAGGATTTTGAACACGTAGTAACAGAAATAAAATACTCAAATTATTGTTTCACAGTAGCCTGCATTTATAGATCACCAAGTGGATCTTTGAAAACATTTCTTGAGAATCTTGAAATCCTATTGCACTCGTTAAAAAACAACAATAAACCATTAATTTTATGTGGCGATTTCAATATAGATTTTTCAGAAAACAATAGTGCAGCTTCTGATTTCAGATCACTGATTCATTCATTTAACTTAATAGAGACTATAGATTCCCCCCACACGTATAACTCCTACATCACAGACATGCCTGGATCAAATAGTTATTGATAATGATTTCTACCCATTCTCAGCAGAAAATATAAAAATGGGAATTTCAGACCATAATGCTACATTTTTACATATAAAATTAGAAGCAAATGCTGAACCTAAAGCTAGTAATAAGTCAGTCAGCTATAAAAGATCATTTAATGAGTCAAATATAGAATACTTTAAATCTATGCTCCTAAAAGAAGACTGGTCTGATGTGTTTAACAAAACAGATGTAAATGAAAAATCAGTGGAATTCATTAACACTGTAACACATTATTTCAATATCGCATTTCCAATTAAAAAAATTATTCTTTCAAACAAAATGAATAAATAAAAAAATTGGATAACGAAAGGAATCATAATTTCTTGTAAAAGGAAAAGACAATTGCACAATATATGTCAATATACAAATGATTTAAATCTCAAACTATATTATAAAACATATTGTAACATCCTAAAAAAAGTAATCCATAAGGCAAAATTAAATTACAATCAGGACTTCATTTTGAGAGCAGAAAATAAAAGTAAAGCAATTTGGGATGTGGTAAAAAGGGAAACCGGGAAAAAATCAGACACAGCAAAAGTCAATATTGAATTATTAAACAATGGTAGCTTAATTAAGAGTCCACATAAATTAGCTGAAGTGTTTAATAACTACTTTGCAAATGTTACGCAAACTTTAGAACCTGCACCAACAAGGAATCCACAGCCAACCTTTCAACATACAGGGAATAAAAATACAATTTTTTTAAAACCAGTAATCACAGAAGAAATTCACAAAATAATGGGAAACCTAAAATGTAGCCTGGCATCTGGAATTGACGAAATCCCGGATGCAGTAATAAAATCTTGTAATCATCTTCTAGCTCTGCCAATGACAGACATCTGTAATTTATCCTTAGTCACTGGTAAATTTCCAGAGATCTTTAAAGTAGCAAAAGTTTGCTCAATTTTTAAGAAGGGAGTTAAACAAAATATTGAGAACTATAGGCCTATATCCCTATTATCTGGGTTCTCGAAAATCCTTGAAAAGGTTATGTACAACAGATTAGTCTCATTCCTAGAATATAATAATATACTGTCAAATTCTCAGTTTGGTTTTAGAAAAGGTAAAGGAATCAATAATGCTGTAATATTGTTTATCGAATCAATCCTCAATGCTAAAAACAATAAAGAACAAACCGTTGGACTTTTCCTGGACCTTAGCAAAGCATTTGACATGGTTAATCATGAAATTCTAATCTGGAAACTACAACAATTTGGCATAAGGGGATTAGCAGGGAACTGGTTCATCTCGTACTTAAGCAATAGGGAACAGGTTGTACAAATTGGCTCAGTAAAATCAAAATCTGTTCCTATGCCCCATGGTGTCCCTCAAGGCTCAATTCTTGGTACAATATTATTTCTCCTATACATAAATGATCTCCCGTTAAATATAACTGAAGGGAAAACTGTCTTATTTGCAGATGACACAAACATAATACTGAGTGATAATAAGGAAGAGAACTTGCAAATGAAAATTAATGCAACATCAACGAAACTAGACAAGTGGCAGCAAATAATAAGCTTAAATTAAATGTAAATAAAAATGTCTATGTATCTTTCAATCAATATCCAACTGACCAGATTCACATAGTTCTTAGTAATACCATAATTACCGTAAGTAGAATGCTCTAAATTTTTAGGTATATGGATAGATTCCAGTCTAACATGGGAAAAGCATATACAACATCTAACTGAGAAGCTGAGTCACTTATGTTATGCTTTTCGAGTCCTTGCGAAGATATCATCCATGGAACTTTTAATATCAGTCTATTTTGGATATGTTCATTCAATACTATCATATGGCATTATTACTTGGGGATCTTCTCCAAAAGTGACACAAGTCCTCAAATTGCAGAAAAGAATACTCAAAATCATTAAAAAAGTTCCTATTCGGACTGAAAGTATAAAAATTTTCAGAGAACTAAAAATTCTTACTTGTACCCTGCATATATATTTTAGAAACAGTGTGCTTTATTCATCAAAACATAAATTCCTTTAAAACAAATTCAACCTATCATGAGTATAACACCAGAACATCCCAAAACATACATCTGAATTACCACAGGCTTACCAGAAGTCTTAACAGCATATCACATAGAGGCAGCAATTTATATAATAAACTTCCACAGAAAATCAAAGAACTTAACATAAGAAAATTAAAAAAAGAGGTAAAGAACATTTTATTAACACATATGCCATTTTGCACAAATGAATATCTAAATTTAAAATTTTAGTATTTAACGTTTCTTGATACTGCCCTTGACCATTTATGTTTCAGGTAACTCAGAGTTGAAGAAAAGACAGGGAAAAGCAAAAAGAGAAGATACTAGATAGAACAGTGGGGACTGAAGATCAAGCTTGTCATATATATATATATATATTTTTTCTTTTTTTGCATGTCACGTAATATTAAACTGTTAAATTTATTTAGAATTAAGTCTATTTATCTATTATATTGTATGTTATGTCATTTTTCTTGTGTACTGACGACGCCATGAATGCTTGTAATTCTATTCAGCTAATAAAGATCTAATCTAATCTAATCGCATTCTTATGCCAAATGGCGTGAAGATTTGCTATGATTTAACTGTATTCTTGCCTGAATATCTATAAGTTTCTGCAATGTGATTCTTGTATCCAAAAAGGTGGACATCATTTTCAACATAGGCTTTGATAAAAGCTAAGATTAACATAACGTTTTCTTATTATATCTTACTTACTTACAAATGACTTTCAGATAACCTGAAGGTTCATTGTTATCCTCACATAAATGTCACCACTCCCTATCCTGAGCAAGATTAATTCAGTTCCTATCATCATATCCCACTTCCCTCAAATCCACATTAATATTATCCTCTCATCTACATTTCGGCCTCCCCAAAGGTCTTTTCTCCTCAGGTCTTTCAATTAACAGTCTATATGCATACGTTCTACATGCCCTGCCCATCTCAAACCTCTGGATTTAATGTTCCTAACTATATTAGATGAAGAATACAATGCGTGCAGTTCTGTGTTGTGTAACTTTATCCATTCTCCTGTAACTTCATCTCTCTTAGCCCCAGATATTTTCCTAAGCACCTATGTTCCTCTTTCAAAGTGAGAGTCCAAGTTTCACAACCATGCAGAACAACTGGTATTATAACTAGGAAAAGGAAGTTCATGCATTTTCATATTTATTCTCTATGTTGTGTGAATATGCTGAAAGATTATCTACATGAATCACAAATTTCTGAATACAATTATGGTACTTTTATTGTGCACAAAAGTGCATATTTTACCTTTATTTATAAGAGCATCATGTTTTAACATTTATGCAGGGAAACTGCATATTATGTATGTTTGTCTTTCCCTCATTTTTAAAAGTGCGTAACCTCATAAACACAACTAATTTATGTTTATGAATTTTGAACGTAATGACGACGTCCTCATAGGGAGCCTCTCCAGTTAGCAATTGGTATTCCTTTACTGCAGTCTTTAGCAGATTTCGATAGAACAATATCCAGTTTAACATCAGTTCCAGGAAATGTAGGAGATAAAGTGAACGAGAAAACAGCAAATATTCTTTCCAAAAACTTATCAACTTAAAGAAATTCAAGATATTCTCGAAGGAAAAACATCCCAAAAACCAACAAAATTTTCTACAGAACAGCTCACAGCTTTTGTGCAAGCCCCTCTTATTTCTTGTGACGTAGAACGAAGTTTTTCACGCTACAAAGCTATGCTGAGAGACAACAGGCGAGGAATAACAACAGAAAACATACGTCACTGCTTAGTTGCGAACTGTAACAGCGAATGGAGCATTCAGCAATGAGGCAAGCACTTCAAAATCCATAGACTAAACGTAAGTTACCTATACCTTATTATTCTGTTAAAATAATCTCAGACTGATAATGCATATTTTATAGCATATTTATCTATTTTTACTGCATAAATGCGTACATATTCTTCACGTTTTTAGGGCGTGAACTTCCTTTCCCTGCTTATAACTGTTTTATAAATTCTAACTCTTGGCGTTCTTGAAAGCAGACTGGATGACAAAAGCTTCTCAACTGAATAATACTAGGCATTTCCCATATTTATTCTGTGTTTAAATTTCTTCTCGAGTGTCATTTTTTTTCTGGATGTACTTCCAAACCTATCTCATTACTTGCTTCAAGTAAAATTCCCGTGTTTTCCATAATAGTTTGTGGATTTTCTCCTAACATTTTCATGTCATCTGCATAGATAAAGCAGCTGATGTAACCCGTTCAATTCCAAACCCTCTATGTTTTCGTGGACTTTCCTAATGCCATATTCTAGAGCAAAGTTAAAAAGTAAAGGTGATGGTACATCTCCTTGCTTTAGCCTGCAGTGAATTAGAAAAGCATCAGACAAAAACTGACTTAAACAGGCAGACTCTGCTGTACGTTTCACTGGACACATTTTAATTAATCCAACTAGTTTCTTAGAAATACCAAATTCAATAAGAATATCATATAAAGCATCTCTCTTAACTGAGTCATTTGCGTTTTTTTTAAATCTATGAATAATTGATGTACTGTACCCTTGTGCTCCCATTTTTCCTCCAATCCAGAGTATTCATTGCGCTCTTTGTACACAGCCCTTCATAATTTTTGTTGTTATTTACGTTGGTGTAAGAACAATTATTGCAAAGTGCTTCATACAAAAGTTGTTTAGTTTTTTATGAGGAATGAGAAAACAACATAAAAAATGTAGGTTCCTATTTAAAAAAAATAAATTGACCCTAAAATAACCATCATAACGTCCTCCAAATAAAACACAACAAATGGCATTTACTTTCCCCCATAATATCAAGCAACTTTTAATCAAGACATTTGTTTCTACAACACTTAGTTTTGGAGATATTGAACAGTATCAACTTAAATGGTCCAACCTGTATATATATTATTTACTAATAAACGATTTCAATGCAAGCATTTACTAGTAATGGTATAACAAATAATTATGTATAGTAATACAATGCCTCATACCAATGAAAACCATTCAAGATTCGAAATCACATGCTGGTTTCTGAACTATGATGGATTCAGTCATTCAGATAATTTCATTGTGTTTACATTTTAGAACACACTGTTAGAGAGTGATCAATTTATCAACTTTTCATGCTAGAGACCCAAGTTCAAATCCTGATATATCCAAGAAATGGACACAGCCAATGACGGCAAAGATTTTCTCTTAACAGTATCATGCCCCCTGCTCTTGTTTCATCAATTTTCCACCATACAAAGAAATAGCTGGGCAAAGTAATAATACCATTATGATGTGCCCACGAATTTGATAATCAATGACAGATGTAATGATTCCCATCCATGAGTGGATTTAGAACGTCACAACAACATATTTTTCTTTATCTTTTTGAAACTCGAGTAGTTAGATTAGATTGAAAGCTATGGTCATAGCCTTTAATGTTACGTCCATTTTCTCATTACACTGTACTCTTAACAACTCAGTCTGCTCAAGTAGTCAGCCATAACACTTGTTATGTGCCAGATGAGACAAATATATGAAAGACACTAATTTTCATTCTGAAATTTAAGCAAACCTTAACAATATTTCCAATACTTCAAGACCGAAAGTCGGCATCGGTAGCATACTTGGTATAGCGCTGATCTTTTACAGTCGAGGTTGCAGGTTCGATCCCAGCCAAGGTTGATGGCATTTAAGTGTGTTTAAATGCGACAGGCTCATGTCAGTAGATTTACTGGCATGTAAAAGAACTCCTGCGGGAAAAAATTCCGGCACACCGGCGATGCTGATACAACCTCTGCAGTTGCAAGCATCGTTAAATAAACCATAATTTATTATTTATCAAGACTGAAGTTGGTTAAAGCATGTAACACAAAAGTTTGGGCTTCAGAAGAAAACGAAACAGGCTACAAGCAAATTGAATTGTTTTTTTTTTTTAAAGAAAATCAATAGGATACACACTTTCAAACTAGAAAATTAATTAGGAAAGGTTAGGAGAACTGGAAGTAGAATCAGCTGATAATAAAATCAAAAATTTTAAAACTGACACGATACAACATCAACTTGTCTATCAAGAAAGCTTAATAGCCTATAATGAATTAGAAACAAAAATATAAGCAATTGACCTTTGAAAAGAACACGGTTTCTAAAGGAGAGGTCAAAGCCACAGAGATAGTACTAGACTAGGAAGTAGCTCGCAAGGCAGTCTTGAGATGGATGCACAAGTGACACCCAAGTCTGGGGATCAAAGAATGCGCTATGGGGATGAGGTTTCTTCCCACTTAACCAATAGCATTATTCTGTAACAAGTGTATACTTCTTGAGAAAGTTGTTGCTATTATACATGTTTTTATAGAGCTTTATGCAATTTCGAAAATATTTTAGAATATCGAAAGTAGTCATGGATTCAGGAAGAAGAAGGTGTTAAGTTTTGCACAGACAGGCAATGGAAGTAATATCTGAAATGCACAGGTATTTATATTTTGTAAGAGTGCACTAGTAGATGCCAAAGCAAAAAGAAGGCGAGAGGTGCAAAGTTGCCATACTTCACAAAGACTGCAATCACTTACTCTGTCAGTCAAATGTATCTCAAGGATATGTGATATATGACCACTCTACTCGTATCTCTCTCTGCTCAGTGCTAGCAGACGACCTGCCATCTGAGATGATTTCTAGTCTAATAAACTTGACACTTGTAATCTTAGTAGACTCTAAGGCAGCAATAGAAGCAGTTTCATCTTGCATCAAACAGTACAACAAAAGTTGTGTCGATTTCCGAAAATCGGAAGTTGTTAGCATTGCTTGGTAGACAAGAAGAAGTTATTGTACATCAGTGAGTTCCTTCACATGTTGAACTTCTTAGTAATGAGATGGCACATTTTCTTGCAAGAAAAGATTCTAGAATACCGCAGTAAACTAATTCCTCTAAACCACTAAACACAGTAATACACGAAATTAAAACAAAAGTAGACCGAACATATACGACAGAAATTAAAGCAAAATACCATGATAAGCAATGAGTGCACATTGATATAGGAAGAACCCTAAATTCCTCAGATCATAAAGATGCTATTGCAAAATTCAGAATCCAGATTGGCCATAACTGGTTGGCACATCATTTAAAAAGGACAAATAATTGTGTAATATGTAAAGAAAATGCTAACATGAACGCAGACCATCTACTTTTGATAACGACAATGATTACTGCATGTGATGAACTATATATTATCTGAACACAGGTAATTTCACATTGAATCTGAGAATATACCAATTTATTCATATGTAACTGGATGCTGAGTTGAAATTTGAGGCTGTTAGACTGCAAGGGATACTTTATAAGCATCATAAACCTCTCAGAAAATTCAACTATACTTTTTCCCACCAAAAACTATAATTTTTTTAAAAGTCTGTCTTTCTTTTGACAGCGTTTATCGAATTCACACTTAAATACACTTGAAGTCAATTAATTGCTCCGCAATACATAACATAAGTTCTACATCATAATATCTCCTGAGGTCATACTCATACTCGAATTCACACTTAAATATACTTGAAGTCAATTAATTGCTCTGCAATATATAACTAACACAAAGTTCTAAATCATAATATCTCCTGAGGTCATACTCATACAAGGCTTTATTTGAAGATTTAGCATGAAGTATTGTACTTCATGAAGTTCTTGGCAAGTCACGATGAAATGCCCCAACCACTGGTTGCGATCTTAAAAAAACGCTGTTTTACTCGAAAGGTGCAAACATGCCACGGATATAATATGGGATATTAAAAAACACATATGCAGCAATGTTATTATAGCAAAATCAAAACTTAGACAGATTTACAATTTTTTAAGTCTAAATGAAAATTTGAAACTAATATTTTCAGCATAGTGCACGCACACTCTGAAATATCGTTTTATTATAATAAAATTACATGTAAATGCGCTTTTAAATGTATTAAACCAGGGCCGGCAAGGCATACTCCCCGCTTTGGCAATACAGAACTGGAGCATGACCGTACGGGAACACAGCTGAGTGGGTGAAGTACCTGCAGTACTATGCAGTGACGTGCACTAGGGTTGTGCAGTACATTAGTGGCATGGAGGTGGAAAGTCATGCTTACTTACTTCTTATCAGTAGTACCACTGCTTGTGTGATTGTAAATAAATTGGAACTAATAAAATAAGCAGTAACTAGAGAAACAAACTAAATGAACAGTAACTAAACACGATTATTTTACTTGTATTAAATTATAATACTCATTACTATGCTTGCACAGTAGTAGTGGTAGTGATGGTGGTGGTACTAATAAAATTATAGTAAACAAATCATAGGTTTTACGTTAAATTTTGTGTCAAAGAAAATATTATTATCATAGTTGTAAACCTAAAACTTGATAAACAACGTAAGCATTTGGTGTTGTGTATTCTAAGTTATGCAAACAGACAAAGTATCGAAACTTGTGTTCCTATACAAACATTTGAATAAGCAGACACCATTAAATACAATCCAAGATGAAGAAATTACAAAGAAGTTGGACGGTTTTAGAAGGCCAGTTACTCGGCAACATGGGTGTTTATGGATATCTATCGACCGTGATTTGTCAGCACTTCTGATGCAATTTTGTGTAATCATTGAGGTATGGAGGGCGGAGCATCATGCTTTTATCGTCAAGACGTTTTCCAAGAATGGTGATTCAGTTGTGAAAAACAGAGTGTCTTTCATCTCCATTTTAATGTTGGCCGCCACAGAGCTGTTCTTAGTTGCAATACCATATTGAGATGGGTAAAAAGCTTTCGATTAACAACATCAGCTTCCAATAAAAAATCACAAGGCCATGTGCGAAGTGTACAGATGCTAGAAGTCACAGAGCAAATAAGAAAGGCATTTATGAGGAGTCCACATCGATCAGCTAGACGGCAGGCTACAGCAGGCTACAGCATTGCGGCTTGCAAATCGTTTTATGCAGTGAATCTTACATTTAGATCTCAGGTTTCATCCTTATAAACTCATGATTGTTATGCCCAATGTAAGACATTTGCCGAGATAATACTTAACATTTTGGTAGACGAAATGGCTGTATTCATGAGTTACGAGGCACATTTCCATTTGAATGGTTATGTAAATAAGCAAAACTTTAGATACTGGGCACCCGAAAATCCTAAAGAACTACATAAGTAGCCACTTCACAGCGCAAAGGTACAGTTTGGTGTGCCATAGATTCTGTAGCATAGGCCCTTAATTTTTTGAGGAGATAGTGAACAGCGGAATCCTGACGAGATTTCTTCAGCCACAACTGCGTAGGCAGTGGGATTAATAGGCAGATGGTATGGTTTCAGAAAGATGGTACCATGGCTCATATGGCAGAAAATTCCACGACAATTCTGCATTTCATGTTCCCAGGGCACATAATTTCTTGGTGTGGCAACATTTCCTGGCCTCCCTGTTCGCCTGATCTTATCATCTGCGACTATTTTATGTGGTGTTACCTGAAGTCGAAATGCACGTAAACAGGCCCCAAACAATCGATGACCTGAAGATTGCCATTGCCCAGAAAATCACCAACATTGGTAGCGAAATATTGGAAAGAGCAACACATAACTTCAGAGAAAGACTTAAGAATGTATGGAGAGGGATGGACAACATTTGAGGAACATACTTTTCAAGACAGCTTTCTTTATTGCTTATCAGAACCAAACATTACAAGCTCTACAATAATACAGCTTGACTTTCTCAATTTGAGTTGCTGACTACAGCTTACACCAGTACGGTACCTTTAATACCTGGCAGCAGGTTTTCTTGCAGTGATCCAAGCCTGTATTCGTCATGGCTACTGTCCATTAATTCATCAAGGCATTGTTGGTCAGATTATCCCACTCCTCAATGGTGATTCGGCGTAGATCTCTCAGATTGGTTGGTGGGTCATCTCGTCCATAAACAGCCATTTTCAATGGTATTCCAGGCATGTTCGATAGGGTTCATGTCTGTGGAACATGCTGGCCACTCTAGTCTAGCGATTTCGCCATCACAAAGCAAGTCATTAACGAGACGTGCACGATGGATGCAAGAATTATCGTCCATTAAGACGAATTCCTCTTCGAAATTCTGGCAAAACGGTTGCACTAAAAGTCAGAGAATGTCATCCCTGTAGTGTATAGATGTTTCATTGCCATCTATGACTACGGATGGCATACGGTGTCCTTACATAATGCCATTCCAAAATATCAGGGAACCACCATTTTGCTGCACTTGCTGGACAATGTATCTAAGACGTGCAGTCTGACAAGACTGCTTCCAAACACGTCTCCGACGATCATCTGGTTGAAGGCATATGTAACACTCATCTGTGAAAAGAACTTTATGCCAATTCTGACGAGTCCATTCAGCATAATGTTGAGCCCATGTGTATCGCGCCCCGTGATGTCTAGGTTTCAGAGCTGGACCTCGCCATTGACGTCAAGAGTGAAGTTGCGTATCATGCAGTTTATTTCTTACAGTTTGAATTGAAACATGAAGACCTGTGGCTGCACGAAAATCATTATTAAGCATGGTGGCATTGCGTTCCGGGTTCCTCCAAGCTGAAATCCATAAGTAGCAATCATCGACTGCAGTCCTAACCTTTGAACAGCCTGTGCGAGGCAAGCCATCAACAGTTCCTGTATCTCTGTACCTTTTCCATGCCCGAAAACATCGCTCTGGTTCCCTCTATGACATCTCGAAACTTCCCTCGATGATAACCCTTCCTGACACAATGTGGACATGATCAAACATCGCAATTGACATTCTAGCCATAGCAGAACTGCAGACAACACGAGTAGTGTACTTTCTTCCTGAAGTTATGAATGGAACTGATTGGTTGTCTTACCTGCTCCATTTGATAGTTACAGCTTGTGCATGGTTGTTTACATCTTTGTGCAGGTTTAGTGACATCTATGAATAGTTTAAGGGGCTATGGTATTGATGTAATATAAACATTCAATGTCAAGGTTCAGGAACTCTTGGGACCGAGGTGATGCAAAACTATTTAAAATAATTTAAAGAAAAGGGCCAGGTAAAGTAAATAAGTGTCACGTAACTTTTGACTTTCCCCGTTTTGTCAACCCTACGACATAACCACTTAGTCGGGCAGTACACTGACATTCAAAGATACCTGACCCCACTAATTGATAGTGTTTGATAATTTGTTCGTGTGTCATTCCTTTAATTATTACTTCTATGAATAGACAGCGAAGATAAGTCACTGCTACCAATAGTACATAAATATATCAGCATTAAAAAATTCAAAATTTCTTCCCCACTCTGTTTGTAAAAAAAAACACTACAGTTAGTGGGAAACTACTGATACTGCCAATTATGAGAATAATTTAATATACCGTACGTACTTAATCTAGCCTATATCAACATTTTTCCATATACTTTTTTACCCGTCCCAATTACAGGATCACCTATTGAGAACTAGCAGAACTATTTCAAACTTTGTCAATTTGTTATATCTTTGATTATGACTTCTTCCACTACAAGTCGAGACGTTCACCCACACCATAGCGCTCGCAAAGTCCAATCTGATATCAGTTCGTAATTTTGCCCGTGTCCTTGACATATCTGGCCTAACCTAATCTAACCTAACCTGTCATTGATTTGACCTTACGAAAACTCGTCTTTTGTCTGTGATTAGAAAGGAAACGTACGGATATGAGATTATGTGCTGCCACCTACCCTTTCCACCACGAGGGGGCATTCCCACCTGCACGCACCTCGCTGCCGGCCCCCACTTTCACAGCAATTTTCCACACTTCTTTCGGTGCGAAATTGGTGTCGGCACTCAATTTTTCTTTTGTTTGGGGTACATATGAATCCAAGTAAATTATGTACAGGACATTCGTTATCTCGTGAAACCAAATGTTTGCGGGCGCCGTAGCATATAGTAAGAATCTTATGGCGGGGTTAAATAAACTCGCTTTTCACAAGTAGCCGCGTAGCGAGGGAGAGAAGCTTCTCAGTCCAAGTTCTTCTTCCCCTGACGCGCAGGTAGGTTTCACGAAATATCGAATGGCTTACAAATACATTAGTACTTTAACGTGGTAACGCAATTGTAAAGAAATCTCTTATGCTCCTATGTGGCACTAATACACTCTACCAGTAACCTCAATTCAAGCGAAATAAAAGTAATGTTGTAATAGAATCAGGTCACTAAAATGTCTTAACTTTATATCGTCTGTTGTTACTATTAATGCTAACTTTTAGAATAATATCATCACGAAGGTTAGAAGATTGTTCAGTTATTATTGTTCACTATTTACTACCAGTTCAAAATGATCTCAAGTTTTCGAAAATGGGCGGGACTTCGCTAATGTTGCAGAACAAATAATAGATTAAGAAGCAGCACGCAGGATAGGCCTATATGTTATTTGTTGCTTTTAACATAATTTTCGTTATCAGACATTAAACAAATGAGATTAATTAACCCTCCTTACGCATATGGAAGTCAAATGTAAAGGAATCTTTATTTCTGTATAGTTCTTCACATACCTGACAGACCAAGAATGATTATCCCGGGAATTATAAAAACAGAATTACTAAACCCATGTTCAATCGGTCCATCGGGTCCACCAGATAAATCAACCATGTTCTGTTTCTAAAAGTCAGCACAGCACCCACAAACGTCAAAGTGACACAGCTGCCATTTCAAGATTTCAGTCATATCAACAGTAGCAGGTTCGCCAACTGAGGTGTACGGAAAGTCGCCAAACAGTAGTTTAAAAGTCGCTATAGTCTAGGTTACTTGTTATCAATAGAGAAAGAAAGTTTTATCTTCGTCGTAAAAGGGTCCTGAAAAAGACACTAAATCTCAATTTAAGCAATATAAACAGAGTATAGGAAATTATTCGCTGATATAAAAGTTGACAAATTTTCTCCAAAGAACAGTTAAAAGTCGCTTGATTTAGTGATAAAATCATTTGTATATTCCTGAAACAGCCACAACCAGCAGTTCGTGCCATAATATCCATAACCGATATCGTTGACCATCCATTCTTTAAAGTCCCAAGTTCCTCAGTTTTTAATAATAATAAAAAAAAACTTTACATTTCATAATTTATCTTCAATCGCATTGCAGTGCTTTCCCCAGCACCTTCTTGAATAATTATTAATTATGAATACCAACAAAATTTAGCATAGGCCTTGATGGTGAGTGAACATTTCTTCCTCGTTCTAAAAATTCTTGCCAAGTAAAATTTCAACTTTAATTCCTATATTGTTGGATTTGGCTACCGAAATCTACCAATTTTCGTTGTTATCCTCGTAGCTAAATTGGTTGGCGACACTGCGTTTCAAGTGTCACCCCTTCCCCTTCCATAAGTCACTGGATGATATAATGTTTATCAAATTTATCTGTATTCCGCGAAGTCGACATTCACCGCAATAACCTTGAAGCGGTAAAAAAAATCGATGATGATTCAGCGTTGAAGAACACAATAGTATAACATACTTTCATTTGATGTAGTTACAATCAACGTTTATGAATTAGAAGTGAGGTTATTGTGATTAGACTGGCAAGACAAGTGACCTGTCAACTGTGAGTCTGTGAACTGAAAGTTTTGAACTTTGTAACCGGTTGACAAATTTAAATAGTACTGATATCATAAAACGTTCATCTCGAAATATGGCTCGTTCTCTTATAAAATTTGGTCACTTGCCCGAGAAGCGTACAGCATTCTTTCTGTGCGACATTCAAGAGAAGTTTCGTCCTGCTTTATCACATTTTGAACAAATCCTCGAGGCTGCAAATAAGTTGGTATGATTTTAACAGATTCCCTTGAACGGCAATTTTATGTAATGATCCACTCGAAGACTTTACAGATTATATAGCCTAATAATATTAATTGTTTTAAATAAACATTAATGGAAAGATCTGACAACTTGACACATGATGCAATGAAATGTGTGAATTATTGCAATATTGACAGGAATTACTAATGTAAGCATATCTTGGGTAATTTTAAAGATACGATGGAAAGATATGTCATGGAAGAGAGAGGAGACCAATGTCTGATATTTGTTACCGGTAATGAGCAGATTGTTTCACGATACTGTTGTCGAAGTTTATTTCTCAGTCACATTTTTATAACTTGTGCTCAAAACTCTTAAATGGATGGCTCATAATAATTATGTTCAGATGCACTGAAATTTCTTGCACAAGGTCAAATTACTGAACACTTTTTTTGGTGAGACCATCAGCTTCCTCTCCTACACCCTCGGAAAATACATGGACGCTCTTATATAATGGACAGTTTTCTTCAGTGGAGTAAACTTATGGAAATGTACTGTATGAAACGTGATATGCAGAGTTTCCCATTTATCTTGCTCACCCAAAATAATTTTTTTCTTGGGTGCCAAATGAAAAATTGTTTGAAACAAAAGTAAAAGTACAATGGGGAATTAATACTATGGGCATATCTTTCTTATAACTTTGTTCATTAAGAATATACGAGTAATGACTTCATTTCTTTAAATGGCAACATGTACCGGTACTTTTTACTCAAGGAATCATTTAACTTGAAGGCCTGTTCAAACATGTATCACAGTGTACCACTCTAATACACAAAACGTTGAGGGACGCAAAATATAGAATCCATAGTGTACATATTTATTGTAAATTGTTTGAAACAATTTTTCATCTGGCATCTAAGAAAAAATATATATTTTGGGTGAACAAGATAAATGAGACATTCTGTATACATATGTGCAGTATGTATATTTGTAAAGTTATTCCATCTTTCACTTTCATTTGACCATGAAATAACTCAGTACAAATCACACTTCAGTCTCATGTGTCGTGTGAGAGGATATCAAAGTTTCGTTTCATTTCGTATTAAATGTTATAGGTTCAAGCTTCAAAAATTTTAAATGTTCCACTGGTGGTGACAGAGCAGAATCCAAAAGGACTAGGCAGGACAGTGGCTGAGCTGGACATATCACATGCCCATGGCGTATATCCAAAAACAAAATTCAGTATGGTGATACCAGAAGTTGCTGCAGAACTGGGGACTCTCTGTGGTGGGAAGCTTGAGTGTGTCGTATTGTTTGGCATAGAGGTACAGTAAAAGCTCTCTATTTGATTACTGACGATCACTTGATATAAAATCAACAAATATAAGGATCAGGACGTATCTTTGTAGGCTCACGTATGTGTGGAGCAAACTGCTGCAGAATTGTGTTCTCGAGGCCTACAAGTTCATGTGGCTGCTGATGCCTGCACCTCAAGATCACAGGAAGATCGTTTGTTAGCATTCGAGGTAAATAAATAAAATTGTAATACTTTATTTAAATTTCCTTACAGCAATCGAAGGAAGGAATGTGCACTGAAGTGCAAAGAATGGGTCTCCTTTGAATAACAGAACTGTTCTACACTCTTGGAGGTTTTCGTTCTTAGCTGGTTCTCCTCAATGAAAGGGAAATAATACAGGGAAGCCTTAATTATTATCATCACTGAAATTGCATAGAAATTTACTGTAATACTGACTCAGCAAACAATTATAATTTTATAAACATTTGCTGCTTCTGTTTTCGTTTCAAAATCATAAACATTTCTCTAATGCAGGGCTGGGCACCAAGAGCGAATTCTATTCTCTCACGGGGAGCCATATGACTTCTCTTCAACCCCTTTCTTGCCCTCCGAACACTGCGCAGCGTTGATGCCGTAAAAGATGAATATTAAGCATTCCTGTTTAGAGTTTGGATTTGCTCCCAGTACCCAGCCCTGCTCTAATGAGTACATGTTGTTATGTTGCACAATGATTAGTGCTTCTTATCAACCTTATGTCATCAGTATTATGTTCTCCCAGACCTGCTCGTTCAGTTGTGGCTAATTTCACGGTTACATTTTCTTAGTGTATTATAACAATGACTGAAGTAAAAGTAATGATAAGTTATCGTCTGCAGCAATATATTGCAGAATTTAAGGATATTTTTGTTCAGATGGATACGTCCTGCAATGTCAGTCACGTGGAAAAGCAGTAAAGGCTGACCGCTGTAACTAACTGCCAATAGCTTTTTAATTGAGTCTGTCCCTGTCTTTCTACATTGTTAGGCGAATCGGATTCAAAGATTTCGTCACAGCAAAACATTATTATTATTACTACTACTACTAGACCTATTATTATTGCAAAAGATTTTGGAGATTACGAAATTAAAATCTGCCCCCTCATCATTCATCCACCTTCCACATTTCAGTCTCTTTCTTTTTCCTTTTTAATTTCTGAATTTTTTGCGTAGGTTTCGTGCGTCCTCTCTAAGAAGGCACCCTAGGCCATGGCCTATTGGAAAATTCAGTCCTGGCCCTATTTATGATTATATATTGTGATATATACTCGACCCTGAGTCAAATTTGAATTGTCTTGCCTTTTCTTTCAGTAAAATGCATGACAAGCACAAGGGGAAAATAGCAGCTAGGTTCTGTAGAAAAAGATTCATTTTATGCTGTATTGTCAGTAATCAAATTATATAAATATCTACTTTCTACCTTCAAATGTTCCGTAAATCTGTATAGAGTGCTTGAAAGGATGAAAGAGCAATCTGAGGGGGTTAAATAGTCGATGAGGATGTGTAAAAAATATATAGTCAGAGTTTAAACCAGTCATACAGCAGCATTACTCTTGGAAGTACAAGTTTCCCTATTTGACATGTGGGGAAAAATTGCACTATTATGTTTGTGACGTGGTCTATTATGCCTTGTTGTTAGCAAGTAGAATTTAGTATCGTCTGTATATACAAGCGTATCTTACCAGTAAAACCAATGTAAAAATTATGTTGAAATATGAATAATTGAAGTGACATGTAACTATTTCCTTTTTGCTTCAGAGGATGCGCCAGATAGGTTGTTTCATCACAACAAGCGAAGCTGTCATCTTCAAACTCTTAGGTGACAAAGAACATCCAAACTTTGCAGATATCCGCCCTCTCATCAAGACAATTTCTCCTTACACTGGGCTTGCCAGTAATACAGCTAAAATGTAGTTACCTTTTTATGTATTTTATAAAAAGTATATAAGGCTGTGTCCTAATGGGTCAATATTTTATATTCTTAAGTTTCTTTCACATTACAGTTGTTCGGTAGCAGAAGAAAGAGGAGATGAACATGTTTCATATTATGAGCATAAATGAGATACCGTACACAGTTTTATAAGAGAACTGTGGAAACATTAAGACTTAATTCTTTATCTTTTGAATATTATACGCATTGATTTTCTTCTGGAGGAAAAGGTGATTGAACTCTGTGTACAGTACGATTATTTAGTCCTGACAATCGCCGGAGATGTGCGCCTGGGTTAGGCGAGTTCATTTAGTTATGCCAAGGGGTGTTTGGGTTATTCACTCGCTTGCCTTCAGAGCGATCGGATCTCATGCGTGCAGTACTGTTTCCAGTACAGTTAAGCTGTACTGCATTCCTTTACTGACCGCTCGCCCTTATCTCTACTCCGGAACTCTCCCCACTCCTCCTGTTACTTCCCCTCTTTCGCGTCACTGAGCTGTCAGGACTAAATAATCGGTCTGTAGAATATATTATAGCTGACGAGGAGATGATTACTGTTCAGAGCACGGGAATTTTGTCGTTTTTACCTCCTTTTCGTCTAACTGTAAAACTTTTAGAAATGGGTATAAGTTTCACGAAACTAAATCATCTGTGACTTTGTTATACTTGTATATACCGTAAAATGGGGTGAGTAGGGACAGCATTGTGGAAAAGAGTTATTTCGGACGATAATTATTACAAAATATGGGGTAAACATGTAACAGCCATTCCTAATCCTGGAATTGTTTGTTATGTTGTACGCCTGTGGATTATTTCGAATTTCGATGTATTTGCTGCTGGTAGGCATGCCAAGTTACAGCTGCTGTTTTTCAAAGTACCGGTACACATATAGTGGGGAACTTCTACTGCGAATTAATTTTCATTTCATGACTATAGCTGAAACCATAATTAAGTAGTTATATAGTTATTTTTGAGGCTATGTTAATGAAAAAAATATGATTAAAAGTTAACAACAACATTAACTTTTGAACAACAGGCTTAAAACTGTAATTCATATTGTTTTCTTGGGGTGAATAGGGACACCACGGGCAGACAATACAAAAGTAATCCAAGAGGAAAATGCCACAAGTATGTCTCGCAGGATGTATTGGAAAAGACTTTAGATATTATAAAAGTGAAAGTCTCAGGAATCTTCTATGCCACATGAATAAATTTAAGAATGCAGTTATATTGTCAGACTCCAAAGCAGCTATTCTATCAATAGTCTCTAAACACACACCTTCATCTCAAACAGCAGAAATAACTAAAATGCTCTCTCAATTAATAACACTCAATAAAAGAATTGTATTCCAGTGGATACCATCCCATTGTGGAATCCTGGGAAACGAGAATGCAAGACTTCTTTAGCAAAGAAGGGCAGGACTGCTACTTACAAACCTATTACTCTGTGAAAAGATTTATTAAATCTACATACATAGACTTCAACAAACAAAATTTGATAACACAATCTCAAGGGAAAAAATGGAACTCTCTGTGTCATAATTCACAGTTAATTCCCGATTTACCACGAAAATCGTCTGTAGCTGCATTTAGATTGGCAACAGGTCATGACTGTTTGGCCAAACACCTGCATAGAATTGAAATATATCAATCCCTTAACTGCTCATTGTGCAACTCAAACCAAGAAATGGATTCGGAACATCTCAAAATCTGTGCTTCAGTGGCTGACCATGATAATATCTTTGAAAAATATTGGAGTGCAAGGGGTCAAATGGCTTTATTGTCAAATGCCTGGCATTAGAAAACAACAAATTATAAAAGGAGGAATGTCTCTTCGAAATGCAGCAGAGAGATATGGAGTCTCAAAATCTGCACTCCAGAGATATAATAAATTAATTCCAGTTGAGCTGAACATTCAAAAAAGGAAGGAGGCTAAACAGCTCTAACCCCGAATTGTAAGACAATGCTTGTGAAAAGCATTTTAAAATGTTCAGAGTGGGGATATCCAATGAGCGTCTTTCACATATGTTTAGGGTTCAGGAAGGCTGGAATTTATCTTCCCAATGAAAATCAAATTTTAAAAATGTTCCCAAATGGAGAAGATGAAGCTGATGACATCAATGACAGCTTAACACAGTTTTTGAAAGAACTGAGATATGGGAGTGAAAACCAACAGAGCAAATCTGGAAGAAAGGGGAAACTTAATGCACCAGCAGGCAGGAATGATCAAGCATATGATTTAACAGAGGAAACCAATGAAACCTGTAGTGATGAACTGATGAGATTGCTAATGAAACAGGTCCCATTAAACAAAATATTCAAATCGGAGAATGGGTGAAAGTTGCAATCAACAGCTCTAAGGGAACACTACAACACTTCATTGGGACAGTTGTAAAGATGATGAAGGAAGGTGTAACTTATGAGGGATCATTTCTCAGACAATTGTCAAAGAACGTGTTCCCCACATAGAGGACATATCAGAATTCGATCAATCTGATGTAGTACATATTTTGAAAGAACCATCAATCAGGAGGGGTAGACATGTCTTTAAGTAGATATTAATGATTTAATGTTCATAAAATTGTAGTACTGTATGTATTTTTAAAAAGGATTTTTATGTCCCTATTATCCCAGTACATGTTTGAATAGGGACACATTTTGAACATAAATATATAATACCGGTATTCTTGTAGCACTTTGGAAGCAGAGTAAGCAAAAACAGTCTATTAATACTCTATGTTTCGAAATAAAGTAAAAAAATAAACAGTTTCCAATATTAGTAGATTTATATATGAAAAACGTTAAAAATTGTCCCTATTCACTCCATTTTACAGTATTTATATTACAGGTCTTTCATTTTTATTTTCATTTTATATTTCTGAGCTTCTATTAACAATGCAAAGTAAATATGACTATACTTTCATTGTATATATTGCAGTATGTACAGATACGGAAATAAAATTTGGAGCTCCCTTATTGTATAAGTTTCGCTTACAACACACTGCACATGTGCAGTAAACAAGAACCCCTGAATATATGCTACTTTTGGACGAAATTGTTGCTTACATACAGGTGGAATCCCATCAAGATTCACTCCAAATTTAAATTCCATATCTGTACACCGAGAAAAAGATGAGTATTATGACAGGTACCGTAATGCATTAATGCAGAAAGTAGAGGTAATCGTGAAAGATTAAAGTTTACATTATATCTATTACAGACCATGAAGGCCTACAAAGTAGAGAGAGTGTAAGACTCCCCATCTTTGCAGTTGGCATTAGTAGCAGTACTGATGTCAGTCCTGCATGCTTGCTGCCTTTACTTCCTTCGAAAAACTCCCAGATACTCATTTCAATTACAGACTGAGTTCAACTCAGGCCTATAGTGCAACTGGAAGGATTAGGTCAATTCGAAAAGTCCATGACTCCATCATAAATTGAACTTACGACCTTCGGCTTTGTAACATAGTGCCTTAATCACTGTGCTACCGCATGCCTTACAGATGAAAGATCATTTAACTTACATACACGGCACTTTAAATATTCTATGTATATTGTCGTACTAGACATGGAAGGGCTAACTGGATTTTCATTAAAATTAAGAAATTCATATTTTTTGTTCTGATAGTTGCCATTTTGTTATTCATCAGAAAAAATATTTATTTGGTATTATTATTTCTTAAAATTATTTTACGACGCTTTATCAACTGTGCTAAGGTTTAGATATCTAATATCTGAATGAGATGGTGATAATGCCAATGAAATGAGTCCAGGGTCCAGCACCAAAAGTTATCCAGCATTTGCTCTTAATGGATTGAAAAAACCTCAACCAGGTAATTTGTCCCAACCAGGATTTGAACTCTGGCCTGCTCATTTCACTGTCAGGCACTGTTACTCTACAGCAGTGGACTTTGTGTTATTATGAATTTTTATGTACATAATCTGTTCTTATTAAAATGAAGTCTATATTACGACATTTTCTTTTAGTTATTCTAGCATCTTTTACTAAGCTTAAAAGTTGTAACTGGATCATTCCATGATGCTGAGACTACATTTTTTGGGTTAAGCCTGTTAATTACTTTTATTTTTGTGATAATTTTTCGGTGGAAAAGCATGGCAGATGTTCTTGAATGTGCACTCTTTCGATTGAGACAAAAAATTTGGTTTTTATGATGAAATAGCAATGAAAATTTTGAGGTCAAACTTGCATTCTGGACATGATGCCTTTCAGACACACTTATTTTTCCTTTCTGGAAAATCCTAAATCTCTCCGAATTAAGATTTTTTAAGTGAAAAAAAAAAAAAAAAAAAAATATCGGACGTTAACTCACTCTTCAAGGTTTATTTTAACAATTTTCGGAACTTTATACCAAAAAACTGCACCAGAAAATAAAGAAAACATACATTTCGGATATGACGGAAAAAATTAGTTCTGGACATGTCTGAAAATGCCCGTATAAAAGTTATAAAATTATATATATTTCTTAACATGCTGCTATAATATTACATAAAGATTACACTAACAATGTGAAAAACCTGACTCAGATGTGTACAATTTTAAATAACACTTTTGTTAACAATTTTGGTACTTCAATTACATCATTGACATAGAAATTTCAATTGCTTTCAATAGCTCGATTCCATCGTACAGTAATTAATTTGTATACTGTATTATTCTCAAATTTCAGGACAATGAATTCGCAGTAACTGTTATGGCTTTATTTAAAATATAACGAGACTGGTTTCAAGTTAATTTTTCAAATATTAGCCTTACTTACAGCTTAGTCTACCTAACATTATTTCAGATGCCAGATATTCATATTTTTGCATTGAGAGATATGTTTATACAGTAAAACACTTCTCTTATGACCTATTCCTTTAGGCTCAATATAATGTACAGTCAACGTGGGCTACTTTGACCCTTAAGGTGTTACTTGAACCCAGAAGAAAAAAATGTTTTCGTCGATGTAAAATAACAGTTTGGCGTCGAAAGTTGTGGTTTTTTTTTCTCTGCAAACTTTCATCTGTACAAATATTTTCACCTAAGTTACTCCAATGGTAAGAAAACATTTTTTTCTTCTGGGTTCAAGTAACATCTTAAGGTGTCAAAGTAGCTCGCATTGATGGTAGTTCATATGTTGAAGGAATTCGTCTCACATTTTCCCACAGCGAACTAAGAGATGTCAGTTGCATTACTTTAGACTCTTCCTCGGTAACAATCATAATAGTTATACCTTTGGTTGTTTCTGATGATGCAAGTCTAGAGATGCTTCTTCAGAACAGTGGTAGTTCAGGGTTCCCACAGAAATAAGGAACTGCACTGGCTGTGTGAATATTCTCTTCTGTAATGAGATACAGAGGGCTGAAAACAATTATTGCCAATATACTAAGCCTTCCCAGCAGTAGATACAATATTAGAAGCCAATTCGACCATATCTACAGCAAATACTGCTTTATTTGTCTAGCATTTGTTATGCCAACATTGTTGAGTATCGGAGAACAAAATTGCAGATACAACTAATAAAATAACAGTTATTTTCACATTTACAGCTTCAAAATCTAGAAATCTGTGCAAAAAATAATGCTGATTCACGTGGCAGTCCTAACTCATTTTTTCCAAAAATGTCGGTTACCCCGTCTGTGCTTAGTATGGCAGTATAAGGGAGCAATACTGAAGGTGAACTTTGTAAAACATTTGCTGAAATACAAATGTAACAAGTCATTATGCATATTACTATATACTGTCACTGTAAGATATTTACTTTGTACGTAACCCTATGCTTTGAATTATTGTGACATTGCAATTATTTGTGTTCAGGGGAACATTTTAGAGTGGATGACTACCTCATGAAAATTATGATGTATGAAATGTAATGTGAAAGTTGCTTAAGTCTGTGGCCTTGATTATTGAATTCTATTATTATCTTTGATTGTAAATATATGCACAAGGAATGGTGTTCAGGTAAAAGTTTTAATAAGAGGTCCATTCTTGGATTATATTTTTCTTCTTTTACATAAGCATTTCCCGTCCGTGGAAGAAACAATATGTATGTTAAGAATGTGCAAAGAGCCGTTTTAGCTTTTGTATACTTTGTGTTTCTTAGAGGTGATTATCTGAATGCATTTTGTCACAAAACAGAACAGAGACAAGCAAGTTCATATTTAGATGTCAGATACTGAGCTGTTAGAATTTATTGTAGTAAATATGTAATAAAGAATTTATACAACTGTATAAGCACCGACTTATTTTGAGATATTAGAGGATGGGGTGGGGGGCAGAATTCTGCACAAATGTTCGAGAAATCTTTAACTGCTGTTTCTAAAAAAAAAAAAAAAAAAAAAAAACCTTACATATTTTACAGAAAATAAGTCTGATTTTTCATATAGGCCTAATAACTACAGAAATTGCTTGAAAACTAGTCCTTATGCACTCTTTTCCCTTTCACTGCTTTGCCCATCCTTCAGTGATCCTCACAGCAATGATAAACATGAGCTATCAATTTCACTGCTACTCCTTCAACCCAATTTATCATTCTATTCCCGTTCATTGCAGTTTTATTTTGGACAGTTTTCTTTATTAAGAATTTACCAATTACTGGTATCAGTAGTTACATTGCAATCACTGATCACTAGAGCTGAAGAAAAGTATTGATATCAGGGTAGTAAATCATTTCTATATGTATTGTTTACAAAATCCGTCACATTGTCGGGTGTGCCTACTGCAAGGAGCAGAGAGTGAATATCTGACTCTCCTCAATAGTAGACCTGCTTATATGACGTGAGGTTGTATCAGAATGCCGAAACAAAAATCCAACAAAGAACAGACAATAAAATAACTGAATTTAGAACTTGGGAAAATTATGTTTGACTTAATTGATATTTTTTTTGTAAATTTAATATTTGTTCTAAGTTAATTAATTTGAAACATAAGTAATCCTCTAAATGTAAATTCTATTACGAGTTCATATGGAGCAGACTGTACAAGCAGCTGCTCCTGTAACTAGTTGTGCATGCACATAAGCATTCTGTATGTACAATGCAGCATAACCTATAACCAATACTTTTTTTCAGCCCTACAGATCACTTAACAAGTACAGACCCATCACGACGATCATCATAAAAAAAACCCGATCACTGAAAATGAATGTTGATAACAGTTACTTTTAAATTCCGTAACAAATTTGTTTATGAACAAATGTTGAACATTAATAATTTGTCAACTGATATTTAGGCAAAAAATACAGTGAAATACACTGTTGATTGAACTGTTTATTCCGTATTATTATTTCCTCTTGGTAATAATGTTACTCTTCAATCACAATAGTTGATAGACTTGAAATGAATTGAAAAAAAATCGTGGATCATAGACAAAGAAGTGGAGTCACCATTCCATCGATCTTAGAAGAATGTAATACATTCACTTCCATTCTGTATAGGAAAAGCTGGGTTGCTGGCCCAATGTAAACCCCCAGCCACGAGTACCACATTTTTTGCCTAATTTTATTAGTTTACCAAATGGTGAAGAAACATATAGACAGAAAATTATGAATGCAAAAACTAGGTAACTCGAAATTTACGTTTTTTAGTTATCTCTTGTTATAGGACAGCAAAAATCGCACAGAATGTAATGCAAGAACTAGGTAACTGATCGAATGATACCAGCGACATCTATTTCCCAATGTAGCAAATAGGTAAAAGAAAATGAGACATATTCCTTAGTGCAATAAATAAGTAAATAGGAAATATCTCAAAATAGGAAAAATTGAGTTACCTAGTTCTTGCATTCAGGTGACGATATTATATCAGTACATATGTAATCTAGTCCTTCCAAAGGAAAAAGAGAAGGAAAGTAATTTCCTTGTTTTCTCCTATTCTGTATAGCTTTAATGTAAGTAATTTTGTTGACGAGTGGACTCGTAACTTACATACTTCTGTTTCCTGTGCCAAACACTTAAAAGATTTTTGCAGGCTGTGCTATAATCTCTGTCCTATCTCGTCTAATTTTTCTTCTGTAAGAATTTGTATTTTACGATCATTTACTAAACCTGTTTGAATTTTTTGGCTAACCTTATTGTAGTGACATTAGGCACAGGTCTTTTTGGAAATTTGTTACAGAAGTTCTGTCGTGTTCTCGCACAAGATATTCTGTATTTTATGTACATAGTAACCATATACACATGTTCACGTAATAAAAATCGCATTGCAACACTGAACACACATACACAACACGACTAATTTTCAACTTTCACACATGATAAACTCACAACTATCACTGTATTGTGCAGTTTTCGTTAGTGAAGCAGGCGGGAAACACGCTAGCTGTGCGAGCAACGCAGCAAATGAAAAGCCCGCAGTGTAACAAAACAGTGTCACTATATTACTTCTAGTAAACACAATACTTACCATACAACAGCAGCATTTACAAATGAAAATTAAATAAGACAAATTCAAAGATTTAACACCTGCCATAAATTCTCATACTCCAAAAAAGAAAATGTTGCCAAGTAACTCAAGTACAAGGGTGCTTCAAAAAGTAAGGTAACAAGAGCTCTCATGGACAAACTTTATTTCATAGGCAGATATATTGGTACACAGTAATAGTGCATTAGTATGCATTACTTTTCAACACAGTCACCACACTTGTCCATACATTTGTTCCAATGGTAGACCAAGGCATTGATGCCAGCATAGAAAAAGAAGAAATTTGCATCAAGTCCCTGAAACTACGTCATGATGGCTTCTGTATTGGTGTTGAATCACCACCCAGGTACTTCTTCAACAGTCTCTGGGTTCCATGTCGAGGCTGTAAGGATGGTCCAGTATCTCCCATCGGAAGTGCTGTTTCACATGAGATACCTCAAGTTAACGAATTTCTGCTTTAGACACAAAAAACCCGATAACACTATGCATTTCCACGTTTCAATGCCTGCAGCAATCTTACAACCAGTACTGCAAGGGTCTGATGCAATATATGCACCATCTAAACACTGTGTGATAAAGTTGTGGTATGTTGCTGTGGTCCTGGCAGAAAATTCGAAGAGAGAAAATATATCACCCGTGAGAGCTCTTGTTACCTTAATTTTTCAATTACCCTCGTACTTTTTGATCCCATCAATTCCAATATTCAATAGACATAAGTATCGATAAAGTGTTTAGTTGCAAGAAACTCTCTTTTATTTCAAAAGCACTGTTAAAAAGTAAAATAGTTTAGAAGCAGAATAAAGTAAGAGGGAGGGGAGGAAAAGACTCCAAATGAAAAATTTGATGGATATGAAGTCTAAGACTAGAGAAGGTGACAACTACTTGTATGAAAGCAATTACAAGAGTGGCATGAGAGAAGATAGAAGTGCAGTATAGCATTAAACAGGAGTAGATGAATGATGCAGCAATGTAAAATCCAGTAAACAAACTTTATTTCAAGTAACTAAACATTTTCTCAGAACATCAATTTTAAGATTCAATGAACACTCAGTGATTATTGTTTCAAGTCATGATAAATTGTAAATTATGTAATCACAACCAGAGACAATACGTACAATTACATGCAGACCTCCTTACAGTTCTCTTACACTTCTAACCTCGTGAGTTATATCTATACATTAATTATACAAATTACCAACTTTTATGAATGCAAGGGCCATTCATACAGATCATTTAAAATTACTGACAAATGTGAAATATATTTAAAGCCTAAATTATTTCTGAGAACATGAAATAAATACAGCAAACGATGTCAGTCTGGAAAGTAACGGCCATTTAATAATATATACGTATATAAAAAATGTAACCTATTTAGGATGATGAGCTAGTCCCTTTCAATGTACTCGCCTTGGAGTCACACACTTATCCCAGTGTTCCTTCCATTCTGCGAAACAAAAGTCCTCTTTTGGGAATACATTCAGCTGTCCCATGACATTTCTAATCTCGTCTAAGTTCTGCAATTTCATCTCTTACAAAGGCAATTTTAGCCTTGGGAAAAACCTTGAAGTAGCAAGAAGCCAAATCTGGACTTCATGGGGCCTGACAGACATGGGTGATGCCATGTCTTGCAGGGGAGGGAGAGGGAGGAAGGGAACGAATTTTGCCACCAGTGGAAAAAAATAAACCATGGAATGCCCAGATCTTCTAACTCTCGCACTGTCAATCACCAATTTTCGTTGATTGCAGCCTGCATGCATTCAACATTTTCGAATATTCTGCTTGTTGAAGGCTGTTGGTCACTGTGAAAGCAACAGTCACAGTGGACAAGCTCGTCTAACAGCATCTGGCGACTGGATAGCAGCATAATAGTGACTACTGGTGCATGCGCACTATGACTCCCCTCTGGCTGCCAAGTTACATCAAGGTCATAAAACCAACTCTCGAGATATTAAAAATGACCGGAAGCTGACACGTGCTGCAAAAAATTCTTAATCATCTAACATTATTTTTAACAGCACATAAATTACATAAATTGTAAATGGCAAGAACATGGAGGTAGGGGGAAGGGGAAACAAATTCCAGATAAATTATAAAATTATATCATATGGTGCTGGACATTTCTGTAACACTTATACATTCCAAACCAATTACTTAATTCTGCATAATTACAACAATGTAATTCTGAAAACAGCAGTGAAATAATTTTTGGATATATTGAGTAATGTCCATCACAAAGATTAAGGGGTTAGGTACAGCTTATAGCAGTAAAATTGTTGGAAATATTCAACATTTTTTTCCTCCATTACTGTATCTTGTACAATAATGAAAATTGATATGTGTAAAATGCCGTCCTTCTGCTATATGAAAAAATATATATATATATTTTTACGATTTAAAAAAATTATTTATATATATTTTTTCAAAATTCAAAATGTTGGCAGTTCACTGTGCAGTGATGAAGCGTATCCCTCATAACTCATAAACTTGTTAACTTTTTCATGTTCTCTTTTTTATTTTATTGCTGTAATTCATGTTTACAATATCATGCTCTTTCAACTGCATTCCTTAATAAATAATATTTTTTTTTTAAATTTTGTCTTAGAAGAAAATACTAATATTCGACCATTTTTAAAATGAATTTTTTATCAGACAATCTACCAAGGTAGAGAAGTGATTTTGCATCATATTGTAGATAAATAAATACAAAAAATTTCATTACAGAATGTTGGATAGTTTTTGAGTTATGTGGGAAATGCTTTATCACTTTACAGTGAACTGAATTTTGAAAGAAAAAAAAAAAAAAAAAAAAAAGGTAAATATATATATATTTTTTTTTAATTGTAAAATATTTTTTTTCATATAGCAGGACAGCGTTTTATACATACTAATTTTCATTACTGTACAAGATACAGTAATGGAGGGAAAAAAATGTTGACTATTTCCAAAATTTTACTGCTGTAAGCTGTACCTAACCCCTTTAGTCAATCCTAAGATACCATCAGCACTACAGATTGTGCTCATTAAGATGTGGGATGTGTATTAAGAAAATAATTTGTGTTGTACAGAATTTAAACTTAAATAAATCCACCTTTGGAAATATACTACTTATATAAGCACTCACTAGATGTAGAAAATTTCGGTAATCACTTAAATTTGTAGCTCGACATGGTCTATTGACTACAAAGGCACTAACTATAAATATTGTCTAATAACTGATAATGTTTTAAGTCTTATAAATCCTATTTTATTAGTCATCTTGGTAGCCTAGTAATTAACTTACTAGCCACTGGATCCAAGGCTCACAGGTTCAAATTTAACCAAGGACATGCATTTTGAAGTGCAATAAAATCCAGAAAAGGCTGGGAGGCCCATTTCACAGATTTACGGCATGTAAAACAATTCTGTCCCTGATACAGGGCTCCAAGCAAAATTTGTCTGTCATTTTTCACTTACGTAAAAATTCAGAGGTAGCACAATAGGCCCATATCAATAGCCTGAAAGCATGTGAGTTTTTCGTAACATCCATTCATAATCTATTCAGCAGTATCTATTTCTACTCTCACCTCAAAATATGTGGGCCACAGGCCACAAGTCTTTGTCCCCATAACTTGAATATTCTTGAGACAGACAAGAAACTGCTCATTTAGGGTTTTATTCCCAGCACTCCTCTGTGATTTTAAATCTCATCATCGAACAAGTACTGGGTCCTCATTGTCCTGTTAGGGTCTCATTGGTCTTCTTAACCTTCTTTTGCCTCTTGGAATATATATACCGGGCTTTCATTTCAAAACTTCCCAATCTATATAACTATTTCAATTAAATGAAACTTAAACATCACGTCAATTAAGATATTGAGGAGGAAGTATAAAACAGTGTTAGTTGTATTTTAGGTTCCACTGCCACCCCTCCCTTTGAAATTTCAAATGGCAACACTATATCATACTCAGTGGTGGCTCGTGGGTATTGAATTCAGAGGGGCTGCATACAGTATAAACCATACAACTTATTTAAAGATTAGTTCCGTGCGCCTTGTCTTGTAGGTTGCAAACATTTGAATCACCTTCTTAGTAAAGTCCGATATGTCGTTTAACATAGTCTTTTCTATGGACAACATGGCTAATGCGATCAGTCTCTCTTCTCTCAGCGTATTTCTAAGATAGGATTTTACTCCTTTCAAATACGAAAAGCAACATTCTGGTTCGAAAGTTGTCATTGGTATGGTGATAGCTATGCATAGTAGTTTCACAACTTCTGAAAATGAGGCCTGCAACTTCTCAGATAGAAGAAATTGCAAGCGTTTGACTGTGTCACTGATATTTCTGAATTTTTGTCTCTGATACGAGTTCCGTTTTTAGTTTGTCTTTATCGAACATTGAAAAAAGCTTCACACATACATTCAGATCATTTTCAGGAAATGAGCTTTTGTAGCATTCAAATTTTTCTTGACACAGAGATGATCTATTAACTGCAATAGAGTGTTAGCTTGTGTGATAATGAGGTCATACACTTCCTTGGCTGCCACAATCCTTGTCTGATTCCCTTCGACCTTACGACTCTTGCTAGGGTTTTCATTTTCACAGTTCTCGCTGCTCAACTGTTCCGTATTGTCTGTATGGCATTGACAAATCTTGATATGCAGATTTGAACCTTAGAAACATCTAACTGGCGGTGTTGTAGTTGGTTGTGTAATGTATGTACATGAGACATAAAAAAAAAATAAAATAAAAAAAAACGGGCCCGAAATTGAATTCAGGATCTTCAAGAGTACGCACCAGGCCACTTGCCTATTTATTGTGATGTTGTTAGATGTTTCAGATTCCATTATGATTTCAAAACATTCTAGCAATGGCTCCTTCTTCTCATGAACAACATTTACTGTTCTTATTTTAAAATTCCATCTTGTTACCCCAACTGATGGAATTCTTTTTGAACCATGAATCATATAGACTATGTGGAGATTGAGAGACGAAAGCAGGGATACTGCTTTTCGTTTAAGCTAAATTTAATTGAAATAGTTATTTACAGTGGGCGATAAATAAGGTTGTAATTAAAATTGCTTAGGCGAACTTACTTGTGCTGAGGCTTGGCGTTATCTCGTCAAGTAAATCATGACCCCTTTTACATCATCCTTGGGTCATGAACTGTGATTGGGCAAGATAATGCCCAGTCTCCACACACGAGTTTTCACTCATGCAGTGTTAATTACAACCTTATTTATCTCCCACTATAAATTGGAAAATTTTGAAATGAAAGCCTTATATATTGATTTGCTTTGGTGATCTTCCTGTTTCCATTCTTACAATTGTTACTTCCTCTTGTGTCTGTATTCCACACTCTGATGTGCAACAGACTCTGTAATTCTTTTATCCTTGCCCCATGGTAGTCTAGCATGTTTATTTATTCAGCTGTCTTTATGTCATAATACTATAGTTTTAAAGGTAGGAATTGGAAAGTGTAGTTTTTATTTCTATCAAGAATGCCTCGAGTATATTTTCAAAGTCTACGTTTTGAGTACGAATCTGGATTATTTTCACTGACAAATTTTATTGAACGACTCACATGACTGAATATATCCCTCCTCCTTGAGTACTAAATATTCCTTCAGACTGTCAGATATTACTTTTGTATCTAGGAGACTGGAATGTCCGACAATTTGAAAAATGTTTCTTTGTTCAATTTATGCACCCTTCTAAAGAAGCATTTACTACTTTCCCCTGCTTTACTCCTCTGAAAGTTCATATTTGTTGATGTTCATTATGCAGAAATCTTCCTTCATTATTGTATTTTCCCGTCCATAAGTGATATTCGTAAACTTCAACAGAGCAGCCAGGACAAGATATAGAATTATTATTGTTATAACGTAATGTATCTACAAAATCCGAAATATCCTTCACTATTCTTAGTGCTAATACTAACACTCATTTCTGTTGTTAGATTTTGTAGCGAACCTAAACCTGCTTTACTTACACATAAGCACCTCAAACCAGGTTATCAGTGACTGCAGATATAATTTTTTTTTTTTACATCAAAAACATTTAGATGAAAATGATATTCTTTGTTCTAATTTTTTTGTTTTAAGTGACACCATCTCTTGCTTTCCAATTAATGCAGTCAGTTCATATTTTTATAGAATTCAACCTGAATCAACTTTACTGCTGCCTGTGAATTTGATATCAGACACAAGCCAAGCCACAAAATTTCACTAAATCCTGAAGTGGACGCCACAACTTATTTTCTACTAATTGTTCTTCATTCATATTGACAGCATAAGTATAAAACTGTATCACATTCCACTATTATTTTTCAGAGTGAAAATATGAAAAATATGCCATCATTAAATTTAATTATGATATGAAGCATTTCTGTTCATTCTTCAACCTGTTCTGATAATTCATATAATGGACAAAAGTGTAAAGATATAATTGAACCTGTATCAAATACATCTCAAGGGAAGTACTGGTATAATTTAAAATAGTACTTCTAAGCAATAGGAGATGCATTTAGTATAAGAGATAGACAAGGAAAAGATACAACAGAAGTCAAAAAAAGGAAATAAAATTATATGAAAGGGAGACCAGGGAAAAAGGAAGAAAAGGTTTGGTGAAAGGTGAGGAGAGAACAAAGTTTTGCATTTCTCTAAGAGATTCGATTACATTATCTATGATTAAGATCTCCAGCCCTGAACCTCAGCTTTTGAAGTTATTTTCCGTGAGCTATGCAAACCAAGTAATTAGCAAAAATCTCTTTCACCTGGGATTGAACCTATATAGTGCCACCAGAGCAAGTCGATTTCCACAGACACACTTCCTTAAAGTAAAACCCTAAATTATTATCCAGCATTGGTAAGGGTGTTAAATGAGTAGAGAACACCACAGCAATATAATTTAACATATCAGGACAATTTTTTTCTTTAACTTTCTTACACAAAGCTTCTAAAACGACTAATTCAGACTTACGCCTATTTCATTTAAATATCAGTAATTGTTATAAATATATTGACATTTACAGTTATCTTTAAAAGTAACAGTCGACAAATTGACTTCTCGCAAATTTTATAATTATCAATGTATGGTGAAAACAGAATACAGCATTCTCAATATCAGTACGCAATGTGTTGTTACATCTTTATTACAGTATGTTTATTATTTTAGAAGAGGGCATGCTACAAATGCTACAACAAAAGACATGCCAAGAACTTCTTTCAGGTACTGAAAATCTTTAACCAGAACAAAAACTGAACATTTTAATATTTGGCTGAAATTTGTGAGGGCACCAAAATATCTAAATGAGGGCATAAGACTGATTAGTCTGGAAACAGTCTCATAACAATCGTTAATCACAGGAATGCAACATACTCTACAAATGAATTCTGTAACACAAAATAGGACAAATATTACTTCTGTGCTTAATAGCCACATCACTTATTTGAAGGTAACACTATTTGGTATTTCTGTCACAGGCTCTGTGCTACCTTGGTATGACAATATGGATGTGCCAGTCCTCCAAATGTAGAGATCACCACTACAAAATCATCATAATACTGTCAAACTTCACGAACTCCAGAAACATGACTTTAATTGGCTCCTGTTGAACCAAATCCATTCTGTCCTCTTTCGGTTTCTTCCAGTTCCTTGAAAGACATACAAAATTCTGAATTACAATACTAATAAATGCAAATGTTAACACATTAATGCTAAGATATTTACAATTAAATCTGCACATGTTCAACTTACTAAGTATTCAGGTTACAAAGTATTTTTTTCAGTAGAGTTTGTCATAAATACAAATATAATCAGTGTGATGCTTCTTTTTAATTTAGTGTTAACTCTTAGACCTATTAGTGCTTTCTGGTTGTGCTGATGGCATTATATGAGAAAATTTGTGTTAGGTTTCTGTCTAGCAACAGCCGAGCCCGGAACTTCCAAACCTGGAAGCCAGCATTTTGAGCACCAGATCACGGAGGCACTCTTTATTTATTTATTTTTTGAGAGCCAATTTCGTCATGTAATAAAAGGTTTTGAAACAAGCTTTCTGAAATCAATTTATAATCCTATTATAAAAATTGACTGATATGCATGATTTTAAAGTGATATTGTGAAAGTTATTTCTAGTTTCAGATTTCATGAAGTTGAAAATACAATCCACCCTACTCTCTCCATTACACTCCATGCTCACTACCAAATAAACACATCTTGAGAGAGTAAGTTCTACAATTCCATTGAGATGTCCAGTGCTTTTCTCCTGGAAAAAAAGGTGGTGGAACTCTGTATAGAATATTTTATAGCGGACATGGAGATTACTGTCCAGTGCATGGGAATTTTGTCGTTTTGAACCTTCTTTTCATCCAACTAAGACTTTCAAGTCTAAGCGGAATTAAAAGAAAAATTGTGTTAAAAACATAGTTATTCACACATTTTTCGGTTCTATGATGAGAAATGCAACAAAAAGGTGCCAGAATGCCAGAAAAAAAAAGCACTGGACATGTCTATCATTTCAGCACCATAGATTTGTTGAAAAAGTCAAATAAGAAGCACGAAATCTTAATTGAAATCCTTCATAAACTTGGGATACCACCTCCTTGAATTCTGTGAAATCTCTGAAATGTTAACATTCCTTTTTATGTTTAACTAGCTGAGAAGTGAAACTGAATATATGAAATATGAACTACATGTCTTGCAGCTCACTTTGAAATTTTTTTTTTCCTTCGGGAATCCCTTTAAGATATGTAAAACTTTTTCTTAGAAAAAATGCTGCAGACATTTCCCTGCACTCATTCAACAGATTTAAGAAAGCAAAGAAATATTTTAATACTCCACATTAATTTTGTCCATTAACGAAATAAATTATGACTTTCAGCTCTAAATAATGACAACTTTCTATAACAGTCCGCAAGTATGGCTACTCATAAGAAATGAGATGTCAGGGATGGCCAACCTTTTTGAATGTGAAGATTACTTTTCATTTAAGAAATTACTGGACATCTATCAATAAACTAATGATATCGATATAAAATTGACATGACTTATTTAATAATAATAATAATAATTTATTTAATCTGACAGGATTAAGGCCATAAGGCCTTCTCTTCCATTCTACCAGATAGCACATATAAATACAAAAAAGAAATACAAACACTGATGAAAAGGATACAAAGTAAGTTAAAGCCCTATAGAAGGTCAACAGAGTCAAAAGTACATTATAGTGCTCTCATCGAGCTAATACAACAAAAAGAAAGAAAACAGAGATAGCAATGATGATATTGATAACTGACAATAATAATAATAATAATAATAATAATAATAATAATAATAATAATAATAATAGTAGTAGTAGTAGTAGTAGTAGTAATAATAATAATAATAAATTACATTACATATTAATTTTCAATTTTACAACAGCATAGTTATCATATTTACTATATGTCATGGGTTAAGGTGAAGTTGCGCAACCTGACATGTGTTCAACAAGCAATTCCACGAACTAGAATGTGATTTTTTAATTTAAATTTGAATTTTGATATTGTCCGACAGTCTCTGACGTGGTCAGGGAGAGAATTCCAGAGGCGTGGAATAGATATGCTGAAAGATGATGAGTAGAAGGATGTTCTGTTATTCTTAAAAAAAAAAAAAAATCTTTTTTATTTTCTAAGAAATATTCACGAGTAATGAGGCAGTAGTCCATCGAAAAGACATGCCTATTGTGGTCGCAGAGAAGAAGCAACCTTTGACAGCTCAGTAACGAATATTTTTAACTCTCTTCCATCCCATCCACTCCCTAAATTCCTCAGCCAACAGGAACTGGATATACCACACATGAAGACTTATCAGCCTGCCAGTTCACTGCCTGTCCTCCAGCTGGTCAGTCATTGGGGTGAGGGAAGGGGGAATGCTGTTTAGTTGCAACATTGTGCTTCAGCTCTGTACATTCAATGGGCTTCACTAGAAACAGAAGTTTTATCTTTCTCTGAGACCACAGTTTATTTATTGTTTACTGTATTTTTTTAGAGAAATATTTCACTTGTCAGACACAACACTACAGTCCAATCAAAAAAGACACTAAGTTTTTGGTTCTATATTGAGTTTTTATTACATTCATCACTGACTCATATAAGTCTGTAGATACGAAAAATGCCAGCTCTCGAACATCTAGATAAGATTCTGTTGTTGTTTTCTAATGCCAGGCATTTGACAACAGTCATTTAACCTCTTGCACTCCAATATTTTTCAAAGATATTGTCATGGTTAGCCACAGATGCACAGATTTTGAGATGTTCTGAATCCATTTCTTGATTTGAGTTGCACAATGGGCAGTTAGGAGATTGATATATTCCAATTCTATGCAGATGCTTGGCCAAACAATCATGGCCTGTTGCCAATCTAATTGCAGCTACAGACGATTTGCATGGTAAATCGGGAATCAACTGTAGTTTATGATGCAGTGTTTTCCATTTTTTTCCCTTGAGATTGTGTTATCAAATTTTGTTTGTTGAAGTCTAAGTATGTAGATTTAATAAATCTTTTCACAGAGTAATACGTAGATTTAGTAACAGGTCTGTAAGTAGCAGTGCTGCCCTTCTTTGCTAAAGCATCTGCATTCTCGTTTCCCAGGATTCCACAATGGGATGGTATCCATTGGAATACAATTCTTTTATTGAGTGTTATTAGTTGAGAGAGCATTTTATTTATTTCTGCTATTTGAGATGAAGGTGTGTGTCTAAAGACTATTGATAGAATAGCTGCTTTGGAGTCTGACAATATAACTGCATTTTTAAATTTATTGATGTGGCAGAGAAGATTCCTGAGACTTTCACTTATTGCAATGATTTCTCCATCAAAACTTGTTCCATATCTAAGAGATCTATAAAGTGAGAAGAGACAGCACGTAACACCTGCACCTTGTTCCCTGGAGGTATAAATGAAGCCAATTTTGTGGAGGGTAAGATTCTTCAGACAATAATTTCCAGACGTCAGGTGCACTGCTATCAATATCTCTTGTTTCTAACTCACCATATCGTTTTCTGGATTTTAAAAACTATCCAATTTCTGGGGGGAGGGAGGGGGAAGCTCCCAAATCTACTTAAAAATACAGTACAACTGAGCCACTGTATAGATATGCAAAATATTTCTCCATGGTCAGCTTCACATTCTTCGAGCAAAGCTCGAAACTGTCTTTTTGTACACTCCTAGCACAAATCGAGTTGACAATGGTGGATGATGGGGACAAGAGGCTGAAAAAAGGGACAATCCTATTAAAAATGGGACATCTAGTCACCCTACTGTAGATACAACACTTTCAAAATTAATTTGTTACATCAAAGCACACAAGACATAAGCCACTGTACAGCCTATTTAACTATATAGAAAAAGAAAGTTTCCTCACATTCTACTCGGATGTCCTGAATTAAAGCCATGTATAATACAATGGCGAAGCTTCAGGGTAGGCAGGGTAAGCTGAGCTTCCCCAAACATTTTCAAAGAAGGGACAAGATCAATTTAGAATTTAGTTAATTAAAAACAGGAGTGTTTCTGTGTTTCGTTTACCTTTTAGCAACGTAAAGCACAGCCTAAATCACCATGCCTTCAGCCCAGCTTACCCAAAATTTTTGTCACGCTTCGCTACTGGGTATAAATACTATTATAACTGCACTTTGGTTCATGACATTTGAAAGGAATTTAGCCAATCAATTTAAATAAATTCATGCTTGTCTCTAGAATGTCTGTTTAATCTCTGTAGACAAGATTATTAATGGGTAAAATAATGGCCATAAGTGCTCATTTATTTTAGGTTAACTTATAGAAGAACACCATAAGGTACGGTCACACATCGCTACTTTTGCAGCGCTGCAGTACAAAACACTGCGCAACTCTCGTACTGCGACATGTGAACAACGGTGCAACCCAAAAAGTAGTGGCTGCCGAACCTGCTGCTCACTACTTTTCCATGCTGCGCGCAGCTTAAAAGTAGCGACGTGTGAACAGGGTTCTCAGGGTTGCAGCCGCAGCATTTTTGATATCGGTTTTGTTGAAACTTTTGCTGCGGTTGCGACCAGTGTTGCCACCCAAATGTGCCAATGATACTTTTATTGTTTGGATGTATTTTAATGTTAGATGTGATGAAAATAAATTATTTATAAAAGTTATTAAATGCACAATACAGTCCGAGCATATTTGCTGACGATATAATTCACTTTTTTTTATTTTCTGTAGCGTAGTTTCAAACAGGAGGGTTGCCAACATTGATTACGTGAATATGCTGTTTATCATTTAAGTATATAGGCGTTTTTAAAAGCTTTATAGTAAAAATAATGACAATTTCTGAATACTAGTTAGGACAGAAAAGCAAATAATAGAGAAGTAAGCTTTCGCATGAGTTTATTAATAATGCGAACATAACCACAAAATGTATATTGAGAAGTCAACACAGAGATGGAAACCTGCAGCATGACTGCGGCTGCAAAAGTAGTGCCTTGTATGTGAACAGACTCGCAACCTCCAGTTGCAACTTTTGCAGCACGAAAAGTAGCGTGCAGCGCGCTACTTTTGGCTTACGTGTGAACACGACACGCAACTTTTGCAGCTGCAGTACAAAAGTTGCGCAGCAAAAGTAGCGACATGTGACTGTACCTATAGTTTACAGACACCGTGAGAAACTGTCTTGTGGGCATCCTGAAATATAAACTAGTTCTTTACTAATAATTATTAAAACTCGAAGTGCATTTACAGTAGAGAAGAGCATTCTTGGCCAGTAGAACAAGTTATGTAGTAGCTTCAGCAAGTCAACAAGAATAATCTTGTTGTGCATGATCAAAAACTAAAGCCTTGCAACAAAAAGTGAACCTGTCACACAACTCTTCTATAAATCGCATATTTGTTATAGATTCACTTTCATAAAGAATAAAACCACGGCAAAAAGGGCTCGACACTACTGTAATTGTGTGTACCTCAACTTCTTTAAGGTCTGGATAAAATATCTTCTGGCAGATAAGTTGTGCTACGCGATCTCCACGAGAAATTTTAAATGGCTGGTCAGAATGATTGAAGAGCACAACACCAACATTTCCACGATAATCTTCATCCACTACACCAGCTGCAATAAATTAATATTGTAAATTAAACATTTTGTACGATTAAAAGACATATAAGGTATATATATATGATGGAAGTAAAATACATTATGTAACTTTTCGGTCTGCAAAGGAATTTTACAATGTTACATTTGTTTGGATCAAATTTCTGCACATTTAAAGGACAAAATTGAAATTCTTTTAATCATTTATCATCATAATACGCTGCTCATAAATTGACCGTGCTTACTGGGAATTTATTCAATAGTTTTCTCAAAACACGATATCTCGAAAGGAAGCAAAAAAACGAGCAAAATTATATTAAATTTTTTGTTTGAAATAGCTCAAAGAATAAACTCCCTGAAATTAATGACATTACTTATGGTTCACCCTGTATATGTATGTGTGTGTGTGTGACACACATAAAAACTCTTTAATATAAACTAAAATACATTAGGAATCTGACTTACAGCCATTCTTTTTAACAAACACATCATGTTAAAAAAATTGAAGTATTTACCCTGGTGTAGTAAAATGTCCGAATATATCATAGCTTAATGCGTTCACAGAATATTTGTGAAGAATTAATTTTCATATTAAGCAAGTCTTATGTGGTAACTGTGACATACGTTACAGAAAATGAAATTATTATTTTTCTTAATAAGAATAAACAATCATGGAACTTTAAAATGAAAATTTTCTTAAGAGAAATAATGATGAAAGTTAACACGAGTCTAGGAAAGAGAGCAAGGTGACAAGGTGAGAAGAAGAAGAAGAAGAAGAAGAAGAAGAAAAAAAAAACCTTTTTGCATTTTTAAAAATTAACTTCTAAAAGTATGTGCAGGTCACATCCGTTACAAAAGAATGACTGTTTAGGCATATGAATATCGAAAACTTTCCCAAAGTTTCAAAATTTATCAATTATGGTAAGATATCTACAGTAACTTTAACTTGCAAAATTTCTGAAGATGGGTTGTATGCTGAGACTAAGAGAAAGGCAGAAAATAGGGAAGATTGGATAACGCTGGGTTTGCAATGAAACTATTGGCAGAAAACTATGAATGAACGAATTTCTAAAGGTGAAAATTTAATAGGGGTAAACTCTATCTATGGGTTGAGGGAAAATCCCGGAAAAAACCTCAACCAGGTAAAATTGAAATGTGTTGTGGCTGTGATAAAAGTGTTGAAAATTGATTTATAGCGGCACATTGGCTGTGATAAAAGTGTGCAATATTCATTCAGTGACTAGTAAATAACTTACTCTACCTTGTCCCAATTGACTACAAGCATTAAACAACTAAACAAACTGATTTTAAATATTAAATCCATTGGGTATATCATTGTTAATATCATGGCGGGGATAATCTGAAAGAACAGATCGTAGAAGCTCTGCCCACTATCCCCTCCACTAAGTAGGGAATGACACCTAGCGGAGAAAAGTGTAACAAGAAAATGCCATCTAGGATGCAAAAGTAGAATTTCGTTCTGTCTCTCTCTCGAATCACTATTTCTCTTCTTCTTTTTCTTATTTCTTTGCTTACGGTGGGAAGCGATCCGTCCAAGTTGCCTACCGACCACATGTTATTGATAACGAGTAATGCTTTAGACCACACAGCTACCACAAGACATGCTGAAAATAGGGAAAATGAATCTACTTATGTTCAATGGGCAGATAACGTCTGTAAGTGAGGAAGCAAGGAAGGCGAGTTTGAGTCTCAAAGTATTACTTTCAGAAGTGTGTGTTGTATTGTGCTAAGTACGGTCATTTTAAATTTGTTATCAGTGTAACTATTACCACGTGAGGGCTGTCGAATGCATACTAACTTTTGCAGAAGTGAACTAGTTAATACATGGAATTTTTACCACTCGAGTGTCGATTGCACATTTAATTTTGGCAGAATTGAGCTAGTTAATAAGCGTAATTTAGATTTGTCGTGTGTTGTGTTATGCTACATATATGAGTGTTGTTAAAAAATGTTATGTTTTATTTAACGACGCTCGCAACTGCAGAGGTTATATCAGCGTCGCAGGATATGTGCCGGAATTTTGTCCCGCAGGAGTTCTTTTACATGCCAGTAAATCTACTGACATGAGCCTGTCGTATTTAAGCACACTTAAATGCCATCGACCTGGCCTGGGATCGAACCCGCAACCTTGGGCATAGAAGGCCAGCACTATACCAACTTGCCAACCGGGTTATGAGTATCAAATACACATTTCATTATGTGTTGGCTTGGAAGTGAGCCACTAGGGCAGGGAGTAGACAGAAAGAGCAGCTGCTGTGTAGCGAGCGTGCATTGAGATAATTTCCCCTACTGGCGATCTATTCTTTCAGATTTAGCCACAGAATGTATCTGTAAATTATTACTTCAAAAATTAATAACAAACATAGTCTAACTTAAAAAAATAATTCACTGATTTTTATTATAAAAACAATTTGATTTGGTGAAACTAGCGGTCAGTTAATTCCGGGATATTTTGTGGAGATGCAGTTGATGATATAAGAAAGGCATAATTAAAGCCTAAACTAACCAAACCTAACGTGTCACAGATTCGTATGTGCAACAGGCATAAGCGGAGTATGAAACAAACTACCTTAGCGCTAGTTTAGCCTTTGATTTAAACCATTCCACACTGACAGTGAGCCAGGATGTGTACTTAAATCGTTTTGCCAAGATTATCGAGAGAAAATAATGCATTTTTATTACTTTGGTCCACAGTAAAATACTAATTTTGTTGCACTTATATCGTATTCTTGGTACAAAGAAAATACTTGTCTTTTATGAAAATAGCCTACTACCGTGATTCACTGAAAGATGGGACTAAAGCTTCTATGTTACACGTGCCAGTAGGGTCTGCAGGTCATATAAAACTACGATGCTTCCAAAAATAAACGAGTCTTCTATCTAGCAAGGCTACGCACCGCACGGGACTGACGTCTGATGACTATACAAATATACATGAAGTACCTAGAGAAATAAATAGCCTAGGCCCTAACAGTTTTCGTAAGATCGAAAACCAGTGACAGGTTAGATTTGGTTATTCAGGCTCATAGTATATACGCTTTCTGATAAATAGGTATAAAAAGAGATTTACCCTGGACAGGAGGAGGGTAGGTAGCCTATACCGAAAGGAGTGCTTTCCCGCGTGCTGCAACATACTGTAATGGTAATGCCTTTGTGTTACGTTATGATTTCGTGCGAAAATCATAAAGGAAACAATATTAATATGGCTCATACTTACTTCCGGATCCTTTACTTTTGTTATACATATTTATTTCACATTTAAACTTACGTACCTCCTACATCGATATGGTGCTTCAATGCTAAACCAGACCGCGGTGCAACTCGACCATAGCAGCCAGCAGGTAACTGTATTTGTAAATCTGTCTTTATTAACTCTTTGCCCCTTGCTGGAACAACTGCATCATATGCACTAAAAAGAAATATAGGCAAATAAGTTCCTACAGACAAATAACAGTTTACCAACTACACTAATCCTGTAAGTTACAAACCACCCAATAGGTTATGTCGATTAATGTACAAATTAAATCAAGATTTGAAGTCCTATTTTGCTTTATAATAATTATTACCTTCTGAGATCGAATCCAGCAGCTTTTGCAGAGCCCTTAACGGGTGGAAATGCTTTTTCAGTCAGCTTCACAAATCGAAGGACCGTGTAAATTTCAGATGGCATTCTAATTTAAGTTAGGAACTTTACACACTGAAACACCGTAATATACAACTTCAATCTCTCAGAATGAGAATAAGTATTACTTCTTCAAACAATAATTTTTTAGCTTCCAGCACCTTTTATTTTCCTGGACACAAGAGAACTGTTTTGTCTGTTACCGACAGCAACTGCAGAAATGTACACAATGTGACCGTTAAAAATACCGCAAACTTTTCCCGTATACATCACTAATCTGTTATTGGTTAATCAGTGTACAACTTCACAGCCATTGGCTCCTTAGCAAAACGCCAACCCCTAATTTTTAGCACAACCAACCCCAAACATTGCCGCCACCAATCTCCCTATTTACTTACAGGCTGCACGGTACAGCATGGTTCTCACATAAATTCCCGCGTTCATGTAACGTTCGCGGTTCTTTAAACTGCCCTAAATTTGAATTAATATTGCCAAGAAACAAAAATCAGAGTCATATTATATCAGAAATTTGTAAACAACACAAGAAACTGTCAACATACCGTGTTTATCATTACACTATTTGTAACCAGACATGTTCGTATCGCCGCGTTCACCATGTTTTTTGAGATGTGACGTCACTAGGTAGACAACTCTCGCGGGAGATGTGAGCTCTTCACGTTTTTAGAACTTTTGAATGTGTCAAATTCAGGATTCTTTCACCTTTCGATCCTTTAAACCAACGAAACGGGATATTTTTATATTTTCCTGTACGAAAAAAGGGACAAAACGGGACGTCAAAATGTACACATTTTAAAATAAACTGTTTCCTATAATACATATTTATGTTTAAAAATAAATGAGTACATTTATACTGTGTAAACAACTCTCATACCGTAATAAAGTGATGCGCGCTGCACTCCAACCTAAGACACTCCTTTATAGAATTAGAACAGCATTCAGTGATATTTTGCCGATGAATGTATCTTCTGTAACATGTTCTTTTTATTACACAGCATATTGTAGAAGTTAACATAAATGTGATTAAAGTTAATTTTATTAATCAACATACTGTAGTCAGGTTTGGGAAGTTATGCGTAAAAATTAATTTCTACACGACGCGTAAAACACGCGTAATTTTTCATAAACGTAAAAAATGTAATAAATTCAAACCTTGCTACCTGCAATACATTATATTATATAGACAGCGTTAAATTCTTACTCGAGTTTCCATGCTACCAGCGTGCATTGCTTGCAGTAATTCATTCGAGATCTTCATTTCTCTGAAGACTGAAACCCTTGCCCACGTCCAAGATCAGTGTAACAGACGTTTACTCCTCCGAAATGCCAGACACCATCATGTTCGATCTTTAATTGCAACTGCTTTAAGAAAAAAGTCTTGGATAGTAGAAGAGGAAGTTTTTTGCCTTGCTACTAATGGCTCCTCTAGACGTATTGACATCATAGCATATTCCCAGACTACCAAGAAAGGATATATAATTGATCCTACCATAAGGATTGAAACGGGGAGTAGCCAGCTGGAGGATGTCAATAAAGAAAAGATCAACATTTATCTGCCAACAGTTGATTACTTCAAAGCAAAATACCAGCTTGAAGACATTGATGCGATTGGTCTTCTTATTGGAGCTCGTGGTGTGATTCCCAAGTTCTTTGAAAGCTTCAGAAAGACTTTTTAACTACCACAGACACTTAGTGCTGACATCATAACTTCAGTTTTGAAACGCTCTTGCCAAATTCTGAGTCATCATATTCACTGTTTAATTTTTTTATTCACTTTATATTCATATATGTTTATTTCAATTTTCTTTCTACAAAATTTATGTAAACATTTAATATTGTAAAATTCATGTAGGAGAGTATACTGAGTCCTTCTGGGCTACCTCCATTGGGAGGCAGTTATTATCTTATCTTATCATAGTATTAGACTGTGATTTCTCCTATCCTTTGAAATGAAATGCCAACACTACACATGTTTCTGCATGTTGCTTAGCTACTCGTCGTGCCAATACAGATCTCAGAGTTTACTAGTCATTAAAGGCTGCCTACGGTTTTCTTATTTGATTATTTAATGATGCTGTATCAACTACTGCGTTAGAGTAGATGGAATTTGAGAGAGAGAGAGAGAGAGAGAGAGAGAGATGGTATTTGGCGAGATGAGGCCGAGAATTCGCCATAGATTACCTTACATTCACTTTCGGTTTGGGAAAGCATCGTAAAAAACCCAACCAGGCAATCAGCTAAAGCGGAAGTCAAACCAAGGCCAGAGCACAACTCTGGATCAGCAAATGCGCTGCCGTCTGAGCTATACCACTGGCTGCTGACGGTTTTCATCATGTGCATTTTGTTATTATGTTTCCCACTGATATAGTCTAGTATATACAGTCACGAAGCTCAATACGTAGTAAAAATGCATCCATAGATAGTTGCTAACCACTAGGATCACTAATATCGCCTCATTACAGACAATGCAAAATACTACCGACACAGTCTATTGTTCCTAGCACCCTCACAACTCAAGCTTCGTGACTGTATATACTAGACTGTGCTGATATCTTTTGTCTTCAAATTTTTTCCTGAACTCCTTACACACAGTTGGCCAAAGAAACGAAAGATTTTAATTTTGTTGTTGGTACTACATGGATTATTTTAGTATTCTTAGATTCATTACGATTGTTTGGCCTGATTGTTACAATTTATTAAACATGAAGCATTGGACTGGTGAGCAACGAGAATTTGCTGTAAAACCTTATCATCTAAATGGTCAATGCGCAGAAGCTGCTCATAGGGAGTTTTGCCGCCACTTCCAACTCTGTCATCATGATCCTGTGTCCTCTTCACATCTGATTAAAACCTGGGTTCGCAATTTAGAAGAAACAGGCTCAACACCAGGGTTGGCTGGTTTAAATCAAATGATTTAAAAAAAAAATAAAATAAAAAAAAACTGCTCTTTTTACTGATTTCTTATTCTTGCTCTTTTTACCACTTTCCAATTCAATTATTGGAACAACAATGATTGTTTAAATTTAAACATTTTAATAGTTTATCGAGTGGCACTTTTCGGTTGTTAGATTAATATCCAGCCAGTGTCATATTACTTCACATCCTTGTTGCTCGTGTCATATTTGGCAGAATTTCCATGTAGAAAGGGAAGGCGTGTCAAGTGCAAGAAATGTGGACATGAAGTTGAAGGTGAAGTTACAAGAATGAAGAAGCAACAATTGTTGGATTATACATCTTGATTACACAAATTTTAACACTATATCACTTAGGAATACAATATTTGGTGATTACTTTCATGTGTTTATACTGAACTAAGTTTATAAATACCTAGTTGATTAGTTTCGGCTTGGAAGCCATCTTCAGAACTCAATTAATATTTGAGGAGAAAAATTCGCTCTGGTGCCGGGGATCAAACCCGGATCCTTGGTTCTACGTACCAAGAGCTCTGGCCGCTGAGCTATTCCGAATTCAATCCACAGCACAAGATCGAATTCTCCTCCTACAGTGTTTCCCTTTTGTGGCCTGACTCCAAGTTGGGCATATACGTTGACGTTTATATTTCAAGTCAACTGCCATTATACAAGGAGTGCACTCAGCTGAGTGACTAATGGCCGGGATACCGCAGTATATACCCAACTTGGAGACAGGTCACAAAAAGGAAACACTGTAGGAGGAGAATTCGATCCGGTGCTGTGGACTGAATTCAGCATAGCTCAGTTTCAGAGCACTTGGTACGTAGAACCAAGGGCCCAGGTTCGATCCCCTGTGCTGGAGCGAATTTTTCTCCTCAAATACCGTCACTATAACAGATATTATTCTGTTGGACAAATAACATCTTTAGTAAATTCGTCTAGCTATCAGTGCATGATTCTGTACAGATTGCTGTGCACTTTACTGCGGTATCCCGGCCATTATTCACTCAGCTGGGTACACTCTTTGTATAATGGCAGTTGACTTGAAATATAAACGTCAACGTATATGCCCAACTTGAAGTCAGGCCACAAAAGGGAAACACTGTAGTAGGAGAATTCGATCCGGTGCTGTGGATTGAATTTGGCGTAGCTCAGTGGTCAGAGCTCTTGGTACGTAGAACCAAGGACCCGGGTTCGATCCCCGGCGTCGGAGCGAATTTTTCTCCTCAAATATTATCACTATAAGAGATATTATTCAGTTGGACAAATAATATCTTTAGTAAATTCAGAACTCAAGATGAAGATGGCTCCCAAGCAGAAATTAGTCAATTAAATATTTATAAATTTAGTTCAATATTAACACGTGAAAGTAATCACGATATATATTGTATTCCTAATTGTTGGAATAGGAACAGCAGAAGAAAATGTTCTTCCCAATTTAAATAAAACACAAATTCATGTCATTTCGATCAGGAAATGATAATTCTTTAATACTTACATTACTAGAACTGCCCCAGGCATGTCAACGAGTGGCTTGATAGTCACAATCATCCAACAAGGTCATGCTGCCAGTGTTTTTGGATTGTAAGGCTATAACATTGACAGATTACTTACGAAAAGGGTCTAAAATTACAGGAGCATACTACAGAAACTTAGTACAAAAGCAATGGGATGCTACTAAAGAAAAGAAACATGATTTGCTATCAAAAGGTTTGTTGTTGATAGCTGACAATGCACCTGCATGCTGAGCTGCAGAAACTGTCACTTTTGTTCGCAATTGTGGACATGAATCTCTACCCCAGCCACTGTACTTACCTCACCTGGAACATTCGGACTTCTTCCGGTTTCCAAATATTAAGAAACATTTATGGGGAAGAAGATTCCCCAATGATGAGGCAGTAATTAATGAAGTTGAGACCTGGTTTGCCTCCAAATCTGCAGATTTCTACGCAGATGGTATTAAAGAACTGTTCCACAGATGTGAAAAGTGTGTAACCATAGGAGGTGGATATGTAGAGAAGGAAGAGTCAGTAGACTACATTTCAGATCCCTAGCACACCTAGATCATGGTGAGGGTAAGAACATTTTCAACACCCTTCGTACAACCAAAATGCGGCAAATTTTAGAACACAATGATGATTTGGATCTTATAACATATGGCTATTCTGGCCACATACTAAATTAGGGTTGTCAACTGTCCGGCATTTTTTCAGATTGTCAGAAAATCAGTCCTCTATGCAGGAAAAAAATTAAATTGTTTTCAGGATGCTTAATGTCCGGAATTTTGTTCCTTGCAACATTATATTCTGAAATTTCATATTGATATTTCATTATTAGAGATTCGACGTAGTTTGCAATGGCTACCAAAGACATTTTATAATTATACGATATATTTTTCGAGTTTTGATAGAGTTGAAAAAATGTTTTAATATACTGTAATACACAATTATTGTTAAATTTAACTTGTGTTCGGTGACAAGCATAAATATTAAATGTTGTATATCTGTATATATTGTATTGTTATATTACAAAACAACTATTTTAATTACTAACATATTTATTATGGGCTTATAATTTATTGTGTCAATTTCTCCGGGAATTTTGAGACAAACATAAATAACAAAAAGTATGAAGACTCATCAGTTAATACTGCTTCATCCATGACTTTAAACATGTGAGTGCATTCACATGTTCTGAATTAAGTGCCACTCTACGTTTAGTAACAATGTTTCCTGCATCACTAAACACGAAAAAACTTTTTTTCTGTCAAGCACTTCTCCACAATCGTTCAATTTAAATCCAAACGTTTCACTGAGTTTACCTCTCAAATTCTCATATGACATAATGCAGTTTACACTTTTCACAAACCACAGAAAACTGATTTTTTTTTTCTTTATCAAACTAAACATACAACTTTCATATACAAACTCAGTACAGAAATTGCAAAATTACAAGGGTCGAAACAGAAGCCTGGCCCCTAGTGTAATCGAATTATCAGATTTAAAAAAAGAAGAAGGTAGTTACCTCTCACTTGCACATGGTGTAGACATGGCTATTTTATAAGAGATGAGGGGGACGAAGAAACTAGGAAGATAAGCTGACAACAAGGTGGAAGTTTTATTGGAAAACCATAAAACTTAATAAGGATTTCATATTGTGTTTCAACTTTCAATAGAGGTAGACTAGGTCACTGTCCTCATATCTCCATCTCTTTCTGAACTGTTTGTGCACAGATATTTCCTAGAAAATAACAGTACTATTACAGAAATTGGGTGATTAATCGATTAAATACCACAACACTAGTTTGTAACTATTAAAAGGTCTTTGGATAGAACACGGAAGTGAGTTTGTGGTGCTCATTGGTGAAATGGCTTGGTAATAAATCAGCATTTCAATAACTTGAATGATTCTGATGTGCATCTCTTTAAGAAGGAAGCACTGAATGTGTATCAGAGGGTCACTGACTATTTGCAAAAATGGTTTGATTACTATTCTTCACTTCTTAAGAAAATCACTTTTCTAAGCCTTAATGATACTTTCACATTCAATATCTTTACTGAAATTGTGAATATATTGCATGTTAATATAAAATTGGACTTCGAAAATGGTGATGCATTGTACCAAGAGTATTGCCTATTGAAAAAGATTATGCTGATACTGAAAGATCTATCAACTCCTCAAGAATGCTGGGACACTGTTTTGAAGTGTGCCATTAAAGAAAATTGCAGAACACATACATGCTTTTTCAATTAGCAATGCTCATGTGAAGCGAGTTTTTTGGACATCCATCTTGTATAATTAATTGTAACAATGAAAATTATAGCATTTGTTCGATTGTTACAATCTTTTGTTTTCTTCAGTGCCTCAAACTTACAGACGAAAAACTTTGAGAGATTTATTTTCACCTGGCACCAATATTACATTTCTAATCTATTCATTAAAAAAAAATGTAATCCCTTGAAACCTCACTGTGACTTCTGGGACACAATGTATTATGTGGGGAGGGGGAACTATTCAATTTCGATTCTACCAACAGTGAAACACAAAAATTATGATTCCCAATTCTCTGTGATTAATGGTGTAAAATATGAAATTTCAAATTTTTGTGCGCTCTAGTCATTACTAAATTATAACCTATACCTGGTATTTTACTTCTGATTGAGGTTCTGGCTGATATGTACATCTATTATTAGGCGGTACATCTCACTTGATGATATGTGTCAGAGGAAGAACAATTGTTTGTATACATCTGAAGTCTCATTAGTGTTATATGTTGCTAGTCAGCGATGTATGCAATGGAGGAGGAAAGGAACGGCCACCCTACTCCATTATCTTCTGACTTAGTTACCTCATAAGTGATACCTTATTGATGTCACTTATGAGATTCAAACCTGTCTTCGGAAAGATGACTAAACAACAACCTGATATTTAAGAAGGTAGGAAGAGAAAACATGAAATATTTTTCACAAGTTCAATAAAAATGTATATTGAATAGTTGCGTTTATGTAGTCTAACAATAAAATTTATTACAAGATTAGGCAGTGACATGACCTTTTCATTTTTTAATTATTAACACGTGAAAAGTGAATCATGTAAAATTATCAAACTAATGTTATCTTTTACAAACTGATCAGAATCATAATTCATGTTGTTCTTTTGCTTAATTAATTAGGATTTAGATTAATCGAATATATTTTCCTAATTATTTAATTTTCTCAACATTCAAACAATTACACTTCTGGAAGATACTGTTTAATAAGAAACAATTAGAACCACAGGTGTCATTAAAGGTAGGTACAGATGGTATGTGTCTTATCCAATAATTTTCTGTCATGCCAGTGTATTTACATTCCAACGTGAAAAAATAATGTGGATAAATGAATACAGTATAGTAGGCCTATTTATAATAAAACGATGTATTCAATTTTTAATCATGTTCATGCCTAAGACCAATATTTTCCAAAAGCCCCCTTTTCAAATCAATCTGTAGCAGAATAGCTACTGTATGCAAATTTTTACGAATTGTGATAAGCATAATGCCCTGTAATAAGAATATATATGAAATAACTTGAATTCATAAAGCAAATGGAATGTATTTTCATACTCGTTCTTTCAACTGAGTTTGAATGTATTTGGGTATCAATAATGATCTGGTCTGATGTAATATTCGGGTGCTCAACCTATGAATTGATCAACTGAGCCCATGTCTGTGACAAACTGACAATTTGCTTCTACTTTTGAATAACCAGGAGGTAAAGTAAATTATTAGGCTATACAATTCAATTTCGATGCCAGTTTTGTCATCGAATATATCCAGAGAATGACCGTCATCTTCAGATATGCAATTAAAACAATTGTTCAAAAACGAAATTATTGTCTGCATTAAGAATGCTGGAGTTACATTGGTTCCTCGCTGTAAGATGAATTCAAATGTTCAGTTTCAAATGTGGCTATACTTCACACACACACACAGACAAAAAGAAGCCGTTATTTTTTCGTTTCAAAAACTGACAGAAGGAAGGCAATATTCATATTTCATGTTGGTCATTGAGATGTGTGGACTAGAAACTTAAATAAGGGATATCATTGCTGTGCCTCCAAAATCAGTTATGTCCATTTAAACAGATTTTTCAGAAGAAATAAACATCATTTTTTAATTACCTTGATTTTCAAAGCTATTTTCTTTACAATTTCATCATTTTTCATGTGATGACTGAAATTATACCGAAAGTAGCTTTGAAAATCAAGGAAATTAAAAGCAATTATGCTTTTTTTTCTTCCTCCTGAAAAATCTGTTTAAATGCACATAGCAGACTCTGACTCTAACATAGCGACAATATATCATTTATTTTCAAAGACAGTAATTTTAAGTTTGCAGCATTAAGTTTACATGTAGACAAATTAATATTTTCGAGTTACTGATTTTTTAAAATCTTTTTACAAATAAAAAAAACTATGGTAATGCTTCATGCAAGAAACAATATACCCCCATATTAACACATGTGCACCACTCAAAAATAATTAGCAACTAATAGTGCAATGATCAGAACTATTTCACATATAAAACTGAGAACAATTTTTAATAAAAGTAAGAAAAATTTTATGCGTCTAGCTTCATAAAAAAAATATCTATATATAACAAAATTTATGTCCACCAATAAATTCCAATTCTTTCTTTTTTCTTTTTGCAATGACTAGTTCTTAATATAAGTGGTATGAAAATGTAATTTCATACAAAAGAATGAAAAATGTTAACATTATATTTTCCTTATTTCAATTTATTACTGAACATCATTTGAAGTGTTGAAGTTATTGTATTTAGAGTAAATACAGCCAGCATTGGAGTTCTTGATTGTATCCTGAGAAAAGTAAATTTATTTCAACATAATTGGAATAGTGCTTTTCGTATTACAGTATTTTTTTTATACAAAACTACTCATAAGCATGTCCCTCCTATATTACAGAATGCTTTCATCTCACCAGAGGTAGAATATTCCCTTTTTTTTAATAGAAAAATACACACAAGCATGTCCCTGGATCTATATCGTCAATCCACTTTCAAATGTCACAAAATGCTTCAACTTGTCAATGGTCTTGCTAAGCTAGACTGAACTCAATCAATGAAATCCAATACACACTGGTCTGTATTAGCAACCCTAGTTACAATGTTTAATGAAGCGTTAAAACTTGTTCATGTAAACAACATGCTGAACACAGGCCATTCTCGAAAATATCGTGAACTAACATTTAATCATTTTGTGAAGAAGACTATTTTCATACTATATTCTGGCATTAATTTTTGACATATTTTATTTGATTAATTATAACAATTTTTAGATTTGTTTAATGTATAAGATTTTGTTTCAAGCAATATTATGTTGTTCGAGAAGTTCATTTTATTTTTAACATAAAATACATTTATATTATGTACTGCACTTATAAATTTGTAGTTATCTTAAAATTAAATATATGAATATATATTGCTGGAATTCCTTTGTCAATGCAACAAATTATCATTTTATTAAATATACATTATAAATAACAGATATTCTAATCACATTTCTGTTGCTTAAATTTGTGAGTTTGAAAAATAACCTATGATCAGTTCAACACTGTAACTACTTCCCTATTATACAGTCACTTTTTCCTCCAAAAATAATAAATTATTACGGATTATAAGAAAGTGTCTTACTCTCGTCATTATTTGCTTTTCACAATTACGATTTATAGAAAATTGAAGAACTGATGATATGAGACAAATTAATAAAATACAATGATGCACTTCAGCAAGTATTGAATTTCAGAAGTCCCCTCTAAAGTCAAAATAACTGAAAACTAATTTTTCATTTTAACTCAACATTCCATGCCCGAAAATTAAAAAAAAAAAAAATAAATAAATAAATAACAGTTTTTAATATTCAGTTCATGGCTACTTGATTGAAGTTTATGTGACACCTGTGGCTGACAATTTCCATTGCAAATTAAATATATATTTTCCTGTTCATCAGGAAATGAAAAACACATTTTAAACACACTTTCATGAACAATGTAAACTATAAAACAGTTTGGATTCACACTATGAAATCTGTGCAAAAGTTAAAGGAAATTTGATCTAGTGACTAGAAGTTGACAAATTCATGTCTATGAATGATTGTGCCACTTTATATTGAGAAAAATGGTCTTGAAAATGTTCTCTCTTGCCTTCAGGTCACAGTCATTACAAGAGCCATAGTCTCATTGACAGGCATTGAGTCCAGTTCTTGATCTTGCTCTTGGTTATCTATATGTTGGGGGTGGTTCTTTAAATGCTTCTGCATGTCCTGCTTCTGTCTGAATGCCTTTCCACATATTGTGCACACGTGGGGACGTTCGCCTGTGTGGATAGTCTTATGATTCTTGAGAGCATATGAACGGCGAAATGCAGCTCCACAAATGTCACATGGAAATGGACGTTCATCACGATGAATTCTGAAATCAAAGAATTTCCATTTAAGTTATTAGTTTTACTCTATTTCTAACTAACATCATAATAATTTCTTTATATAATTGTCCTCTGTAGTCTAGTGGTTACCATGCTCAACATTAGACCTCAGGTTCGTCAGTTCAAAGCCAGGCAAGGAGCATTAAATCTTGCAGAGTCTTCCCACAGAAGGAAAGTGAAGTCAGTGGTAGATGTATGGTACTGTCTCTGATTGCAAGGATTCTAGACAAAAATTTACCAACTGCTTCTCGTCTATGTAAAATAATTACATTTTTTTAGTCATCATTATTGCCTATCACATTCTATCACTGGAAGTCACGAATACCAATTGAACAATTCCTTCACATAAGTACACTTAAATACCATCGACCTGGGCCGGGATCAAACTCGCAACCTCAAGCATAGAAGCCAGCGGTATACTGACTCCGCTACCCAGGCCGACAACATCTCAACAATGAACACATAATTTTGTTTCTGGATCTGTACCGTATTTACGAGATTGTAGTACGCACTTTCTTCTTTTATTTTTTGACAAAATGCATTGAAAACTGGAGTGTGTATTATATTCTATGGCATATTATATTCGCATGCAAACACTCAGACTCGAACAAATTTAAATTAATGCTCTATTTACATTATGAGATATAGTGGGAAACAACTGACAGAAACAGCCACTACAAGTTCGTGTTTTCTCGTCTTTTACACACTTTTCATTCGTAATTTTCTGTCCATTTTTGACAATCATTGATAAGAATAATAATTTTAACTATGATACGAGAATGACTTAACAATTTTTTTTCTTTTATTGTGAGATTTTATTAATACAACTTTGAACAATTGCGCGTCTTTAATTAAACAAAAGAATTTACCAACAATTGAAGATCTCCCTGGAAAAAGTATGTAACATCAGATTCTTGAAATGTGTCTTGTAGGTGGAAAAAGTAATTTTAAAGCAATTAATTATGACAATAACCTACTGCGTTCAATGGCTGAATAAACTTTTATCTTTGTTTAGTCAGATGTTTGTGATAGTAAATAGAGGCTTAATGAAATATGCCCCTGAAATTATTGTGGTGGCAGGCCGAACATTCTTGTCGTGCCTGGCTGCGTCAGGGAGTTTCGCGCGCGTCCGGCAGAGAGAGGGCGCAGGGAGACGAGACTCAAGCTTTGGTAGGCACTAGGCGCAACGCAGAGAGAGGGGAAAGAACTGCGGTTCCGGCGCGGAGCGGAGAAGATGGGAGTAAGGAAACGTCTGGAGACCAATTGTTGTAGAAACTACGCGACGCAGAAGATTCGAGAATGTGTGATTTAATAAATAAAAGGGGCAAGTGAGTCAGTTAGTCAGAGGCGAGAAAGCGAGTGAGGTGGACCTGAGTTCGAGTTAGTCAGCTGCGAGAGAGCTAGCTAGTCTTCAAGTCTTGGAGCAAGGTGAACCTGAGTTCGAAATGCAGTGAACTTGAGTAGGTCCGCAATGGTAGCGTCCAGGTGAGTGCGAAGTATCTGGAAGTCTTGGGTTCGAAGTGCAGTGAACTGTATCTGGAAGACTTGGTGTTTGACGTACCGTGAACTTGAGTGAGTGAGCTACAAGAACTAGCCAAGGCGAACGAACTGTGAACTGAGAACGGACAGTTTTGTCTTGTACATAGTGCTTTGTGAATATTAGTTGAAATTAGGAGTACATTGTTGTTCTTCTCAATAATACACGTGAATTGTCATTGTCGTTCGGTGGAATGCAATAATGACTGCTGTGTTGAGTGGAATACCCATTGTTGACGGTGTGTGGTTAAAGTTAGAAATAAAAGACTCATTATGTTGAAATATAAAAGTTACATTATTTTCCTTTCTCCTGAAGCACGAATTACAGTTTTATTGGTTACATCCTTATTCCGGGGAGGTCTTCAATTACTGTGAAAGAGTGGCATGACATCAGTCATTGTCAATCAATGTTCTAACAGCAACCCAGACCTACTGACTGGAAGTTCCAGTTCTGATACTGTAATGAAGATGAATGTGATGTATAGCTATAGGTAAGGAAATGGCTTTATAACCTGTCTTCATAATATAATTTTAATCTTAAGTGGTTTTAGTACAGTTGTGTATTACAATCGCCAATATTTTTTTCTGGATTTTAGGTTAAAAAAGCTTGTGTGTGCATTATATCAATTGAAGTAAATACGGTATTTTTACTTTCTTACATTTTCATGACAAACTTATTGCGAGCAAAACTGAATCATAACATATAAATAAAGTTTTGTACCTCCTGGGATTTAAAATACGATCGTACAAGCGTAAAAAGTGTATAAACAAAAAAATAACTGAAATATATGAACATGAAAAGTATAGGAACTTTGCCGGAACTTAACGTAGTATAAGTGTGAAAAACATATAAGTGAGAAATGTATGAATGAAGTTTTACTGTACCAATCAAATGATGTCTGGAAATTAAAAGTCATTGCCTGCATTCCTAAGAGCATCCATATCTAATAAAACTAACGTACCTTGTATGTTCAAACCACATGGCTCGAGTACGGAAAGACTTTGGGCAGTGCTGACAAGAAAATGGCCTTTCTCCTGTGTGTTTGCGAACATGGTCATCCTTGTCACCTCTCTGAAGGAATGTTTTTCCACAGTATTCACAAGAATGGGGTTTGTCACCCCGGTGTAACCTCAAATGTGATGAAAGACCTGAACTATGTACAAATGTCTTATTGCAGATAGGGCACACAAAAGGTTTAGTGCCATTATGCGTTTTCTTGTGGGAATCCAGTGATAACTGAAATAAAATTTTCAAAACATTATTACATAGGCTTATAAGTTGCTCAAAAAATGAGGGTGCGAATTAAGATTTCTGATGAGGGAGGGATAGAATCCTAGACAGAGAATACCATACATAAAATTATTATTATCTTCATTCGATACGGCTCAACGCATGGTCGCACTGAGTTGCTTGTCTTGCATCTTGATTATAATAATAATTATATCCATGAGCAGGCTTAAGATAAGATGCGTAATTCCTAAGTTATTGAGTGTTGTCAGCTTGCCAATGAATTAATACATGATATTATTTTCTTTGCTTATTTTGTACATCATAAAGTACATATATTCATACTAAAACAATTATATTTTGTGATGGGGGGGGGGGGGGATAGAAGTTATTCCTCGCAGGGATGTTAATATGAATTTATGAGAGAGGGATAACTTTCCAACTGGGGGGAAATCCCCCCATCCCTCCCGTTAATTCGCACCCTGCAATTAATATACATAATAAAATTTAAATCAATTATACCATACTATAATACCTAGACTCTATCAGATGAATCAAATAACTGGCATGGACTGTGTAAAAAGGAAAAAAACAAATAATTAATAATGCAGCTACTGATTAAAGGAACCTGCTGCCTTAGAAAAAACTACTTATTTACTCTAATATAATGTTCTATTGCATATAAGATCCATTTCAATTTTCATGAACCAAAAATAAAAAGTGTTATTTTGCTATTCATATTGTAACTTGTGGTCACAGTCCAAACAATTTATCTTGCACCTGAATCCCATCTGTTTTTTTACCAACTGTTTGTCATTAATCTATAGCATAACTAACAAACAGATAAGTTGTTTGCAGCATTATGTTTTATGGTTTTGCACTATGAGCAATAAATGTAGGAGTTCTTTACATCTTTAACACTGGTCTGTTTTAGTATGGTTTTATAACTGTTTTAAGTATTTTCAGTTACTGTATTTACGCAATAAAATTATAATACACTCCTATTTTTGACAAAATGTCATTCTGAAAACTGGGATGCGTATTATATTCGATTATGTATTATATTCGCACACAAACACTCAGACCTAAGTAAATTTAAATTAACGCTCAATTTATGCTATCAAATATGGTAGGAAACTGCTGACAGAAACAGCCATTACAGATTCGTCTTTTCTCTCTTTTGTGCACTTCTAATTCATAATTTCATGTCTATTTTTGACAACAATCTTTATTAATACGAATATTATTTTTAACTACAATAATGACTTAATGACACTATTTTTCTTTTATTCTGATTCCTTTTGCATACGACTTTTAACAATCACGCGTGTTTAAATAGACCAAAATAATTACTGATGAAACAATGGCATGACATTAGTCATTATCAATCAATGTTCTGGCATCAACCCAGACCTGTTGACCAGAAGTTCCAATTCTGATACTGCAAGTGAGAATGAATATGATGTATAGCTAGAGATAAGGGTGCCTTTATAACCTGTCTTGGTAATATAATTTTAATCTTCAGTGGTTTTTAGCAAAGGCAAGTTTTATATTCGTCAGTAATTTTTTTCTGTAATATATTCAAAAGGCATATTATATTCGAATAAATACGGTATTTGTAACAATATGATTTTGTTATAGAGTATAAGACTTCCTTCATATTTGACAATAAAAATCGAAAATGAGTGTCTTATACAGAATTTTGAAACTACTGAATTTTGTCTAATAAAATATTTTCTACCACATATATTGGCTACACTGTTAAACTAAGTAACTCTCATGTATTGGCTATACTGACAAACTCAAACATTGTATAGTTATTATAAAGTATGGCCATGGCATCAGTAAAACTTTAAATCACACGTTCATCTCACTTATTTCATGTCCCACCATCAACAGAAAGAAATAGTGAGTTCTTTGTCAAACCTCTACACTGTAAAGTAGATAAGTCTCGACAAAGAAGAAGAAGATATAATAATGATATCAGAATAAAATCCTCATGAATGTGAGCATGATGATTCCAGGAAATCAAACATAGTAGCAAACTGTTTCACAAGCCATCTGATGTACGACATCATAAAATTATGTGTTAGAAGTGAGCCTATCCTAGCCTATGTTTTATTTAATGACGCTTGCAACTGCAGAGGTTATATATCAGCATTGCCAGTGTGCTGGAGTTTTGTCCCACAGGAGTTCTTTTACATGCCAGTAAATCTATTGACATGTGCCTGTCATATTTAAGCACACTTAAATGCCATCGATCTGGCCCGAGATCGAATCCGCAACCTCAGGCATAGAAGGCCAGCACTATACCAACTGCACCAACCAGGCCAATATCAGAAGTGAAACATAATATAACTGGTGTCCAGTAGTGAAGGGAAACAAAAAATGAATGAAACTAGACTACTGTAAATTCTATTATGCTATTAACCAACAAGTAAACAACCTGTAGAATGACGAAAAAATAAAAAATTAAAGATAGACTGTAATAACAGTCACATCAGATCATGGGATCTAGAAATTCCTTATTTCAGGAACAGTTTTTCTACAGTGCCAGACAGAAGCCTCAATAAGCAGACATTAATAAACTAAAATTATTAAAAATAAGAGTTTTTTAGATTAGACTGTTAAAAAATTTTCCTAGTCTGAAGCTTTTTAAGTGGTAAGTAGTGAAATGCTACCTTGCGAGCAAAACATTTTCCACACTCATCACACTGGAAATTTGGTCCGGGGTTATCTCCTGCGTGCATCATACTGACATGGGCTAAGAGCGAGTGTTGACTGACATAGCGCTTCTCACAATATTTACACTTCCATCTTTTCCGTTCATTGCCAGGTACATCACCATCCAGAGGTGGTGGCTGCGTTTCACAGTGACGTGTTTTTCGATGATAAGCCAAACTCCATGAATTCACGAACTGTTCAGGGCACAACTGAAAAATAAGGAAACTTATTACACTAGAGTTTTATAAGCAAAATGTAAGGAATGAATGAACAACCACAGAAACAAATAACAAAATGAATCAAAGAATGAATGATAATGAAAATACGTAATTTTGTAAGATAGGATAAAGTTCTAAATTTTTTTTTTTTATCCAATGCCACCAGGTTGTCTTTTCGACATTTCTGGTCTTCTCTCCTGTCTGTGGCTTAATTGTAACACACTTCTGAGGTTGGGGCGCCTGGAAGGCGGAGTTACATTACCCCGATGATGTGATAGGATGATTATGATAATGTAGTGCCAGGAGAGGTCTTAAATCTAAACTTAACCTAAATTCTAAATGTACAGTAATGTAATGATTCAATGCACTTTTGATAACACATTTTGTTCAAGTCCCAGTTCTTTCAGCTCTAAATGAATTTAGAAGAAATATGCTATGAAGAATGTGCTCAGCTACTTTTTTTTATCGACTGCTAGTTCTAATAAAAAATTTATTGTTATCATCCTCTATTTTATTTTCTGTCTCTTAAATAGAGACCAGGTTGAGTCTTCATAATAATTTTTAGGCCACAATCATTGAACCATAATCATGCAGTAATTCTGAATTAAATTCTAACAAGTTTTTGATACCTTGAGAGAGGCAAAAAGAGAGGGAGGGAGGGAGGGAGGGGGGAGGGAGGGAGAGAGTAAAAACGGAAGATTAAGTGAGATTCGAACCCTTGTACCAACATGGGAATTTCTTAAGTCAGTCAATTAAAGCGACTTTGCTCATTTGATAGGTTGATGGCAATATGCTTAATTTCATAATTTAAGCTGCAATACCAAAATTAATAAACTAATGAATTAACTGCAATTTAATATAGAAGTTCACAAAATGCAATTAGTAATATTGCTTTAAATTCTTTTTTAACTGGGTCATTTTACGACATTTTATAAAGTGCGATGGTTATCTTGCATCTGAGTGAAATGAAGGTGATAATGTCGGCAAAGTGAGTTCAGGTTCCAGCACAGAAAGTTACCGAACATTTGCTCTTAATAAGTTGAGAGAAAACCCCAGAAGAAACCTCAACCAGGTAACTTGTTCCAACCAAGATTTGAACTCAAGCCTATTCGTTTCACACTGTTACTCTACAGCAGTGGACTCATTGCTTTCATTTGCCAGATGAATTGTAGACATGTCTTCTATAGTATGAGTTTCAGGAAACAGTGAGGAACATATTATTGTGCTGAATAGGACATCTAACGATATCTGTTGGTGTACCATTGAAACTAACAGAACAAGCTAGTCTCCTTAACAGATCTGCAATAATAGATCAAAACTTAGCCAATTATCGTGTTTTGTTTTTCGTGAAATAGATTACAGAACACTCACAATCGTCTTGTTTGAGACTCATTATTGTTCAAAGATGGGTATTGCATTTTGAAGCTGAAGATATCAATATTACATAATTACTGATGAAATGAAATAGCCTATTAGTGTCCCTTAGAAGGGCTAAGGAGTCCTGCAAGAGGGAAAGCTCTGGCTCCATTTTGCTCACGTGTCGAGCTAGTCTACGTGGGCAGAGTTGTGTACTACACATCGACAATTATGACTAAATATTAACACTTTGACACTTAATTATAACTAAGATATTCAACACTTGTGTCATTTAGGATTGTACTCATTGCTGTTAGTCTGTTCTGCACGTTAGTTATCAGTGTTATCACATTAGAATATTTAGGCTTTGTCATTCAGGTGATTTCAGTTCCTACTCATTGGTCTATATTTAATTCGCACTAAATTAACATATTAGGATATGTATCACTTTGTCCTTGGGATGTTGTTGTCTCTACTCAACTAGCTGTCGTCCTAGCTCCTTCCATCCTCTCCTACATTGTGCTACTCTGCTCCAGTGCGTTCCGATCTGCTGCCTGAAGGAGTCAGCCCATCTGACTCTCGGCCTTCCTGGTCTTCTCTTTCCTTGGTAGGGGTCCCAAGTAGTTGTTATTTGCGCCCATCTATTCTCCTGCAGCCTTACCACATGTCCTCCCCATTTCCATTTTTTTCCTTGCCGCTTCATGAACTATGTTCTTGGAGGATGTGATTTCTTGCAGCCTCTTGTTGATAATCCCTGTCCTTCAAAGATATGCCGAGTATTTTCCTCTCCATTCCCCTTTGGCATACTGCTAGGGTGTTTTTCTGTCTAGCTGTGAGAGCCCACGTTTGGCAGCCTTACAAAAGGACTGGAAAGATACAGGTGGTGAGTGCTTGGAGTCTGAGGTGCTATTTTTACTGATGAACCCCACTCTAAATGTCTGTCAACGGCTTCTATTGAAGACAGTGTGAAGAGATTTGATGCCCTTAACAAAGAGAACTACCATGTAACAGTTTGAGAAATTACTACCAAGCTCATAGGTCATAATATCATCCAAACTCCATTGGAGAAGCTGTACTACGGAAAATTAATGCATGATAGTGCCTCATTTGCTTTAAGAGGGACAAAAATTGCAGCACCAAAACACAGCCATCAATTGCTTCAGCCGTACAACAAACAGGGTGATGACTTTTTCTTAACCATAAAGACGGGTGATAAAAATTGGTTTCATCATTCTGATTCCAAAATGAAATGACAAAGTATGAAATGGCATTACCCACAATCACAGACAAAGAAAAAAATCAAGGACCATGCCTTCAGTTTTCAAGGTTATGGGCACAGTGCTCTGGGATGCTGAAGGTGCTGTAACGACTAACTTCCTGGATGACAAGCAAACTGTTATTGCAGCAGGCTGGTATCAGGGAAGTCTGAAAAAGCTTTGTCGAGCACTGTGTGACAAATGACTGGCACAAAAGTCATTCTCCAACATGACAACGCACGACATGTTCCACCATGCAGTGGACTGAAAGAAATGGCTGGGAGATACTTTCTCACTCCTCCTCTCCCATAGCTCGGATTTAGCACTATCAGAGTTCCACATCTTTGGTTTCATCACGGAAGACTTAAGAAGTCAACTTTCAAAACAGATGAAGAGGTGCAGGGAGACCTGTCACAGGTCTGCCAGAACAGATTTCTACTCTACAGGCACATTAAACACGTAATCTAACGTCAACACAACCATTCCTACAGAGAGACTGAACTGGATTCCCGAGCATGTGGGAGATGGTTTGCTGCATGTTGCATGGCATTCATGCCTGTTGCACACTGTCTGGTTGACCTACATTGTGTAAGCAAATGTTCTGTAATTTCCAATTTTACTTTATATCCACACTGTCATCGACCTTTATTCTTCATTGTTTTCGAAGGAAAGAGTTTTACACAGTAGATTTAATATGGTAAGGAAAACTTCCACAGTAGTGAGTTGTGTATTGGTGTGTTGAAATAAATAGTTTTGGAACTACTTAGCGGTAATAAAGTTCAGAATACAGACAACTGAAACAAGTCACATATACAGTAGAGCATCGATTATCCGAAACAATTGGGGACAGGGGTGTTCAGATAATTGATTTTCTGGATAATCGATCATTTACGAAAGCAATTTGTACTGGTGTCATAGGAGCAGTATGAAACAAAGAAACACTGATATTAAATACAAAACTGTACTTACAGTACATATTTTGTATCACACGTCTTACAAATAACACAGAGAACTGACTAGTCTAGTTTGACAAGTTCAAAATGGCCATCAAAGTAGGCCTAAAGTTTAGGAAAAGAAGTCCATTTTTTTTTGCTTGAGAGCTGAGACTTTTTTTTTTTGCCACTAAAACTCTCAAACAGTGCTAGCAAAACTTTTACTTGGCACACGCACAAATTTGAATTTGCCGACTGAAATGTTTTCGGTTAACCAATGTTTTGGCTGATCGGTATTCAGACAATCGATGCCCAACTGTATTTCAATCAATATTTAATTGCGTACTCTATTATGTCCAATACGAAGAGATTGTTGTGACAAATGGACAAAGGTAATTTCGCGCTTATTTTTTAGGTCATACAAGGCAAAGTTGAAATCAATATCTTGTTGTTGTTGTTTTCTAATGCCAGGCATTTGACAATAAAGTCATTTGACCTCTTGCACTCCAATATTTTTCAAATATATTATCATGACCAGCCACTGAATCACAGATTTTGAGGTGTTCCAAATCCATTTCTTGGTTTGAGTTGCACAATGGGCAGTTAGGGGACTGATATATTCCAATTCTATGCAGGTGTTTGGCCAAACAATCATGGCCTGTTGCCAATCTAAATGCAGCTACAGACGATTTTCGTGGTAAATCGGGAATTAACTGTGGATTTTGATGCAGAGAGTTCCATTTTTTCCCTTGGGATTGAGTTATCAAATTTTGTTTGTTGAAGTCTAAGTATGTAGATTTAATAAATCTCTTCACAAAGTAATACATAGATTTAGTAATAGATCTGTAAGTAGCAGTGCTGCCCTTCTTTGCTAAAGCATCCGCATTCTCGTTTCCCAGGATTCCACAATGGGATGGTATCCATTGGAATACAATTCTTTTATTGAGTGATATTAATTGAGAGAGCATTTCAGTTATTTCTGCTGTTTGAGATGAAGGTGTGTGTTTAGAGACGATTGATAGAATAGCTGCTTTGGAGTCTGACAATATAACTGCATTCCTAAATTTATTGATGTGGCATAGAAGATTCCTGAGACATTCACTTATTGCAATGATTTCACCATCAAAACTTGTTGTTCCATATCCAAGAGATCTATAAAGTGAGAAGAGACAGCACATAACACCTGCACCGGCACCTTGTTCTCTGGAGATCAAAGATCCGTCAGTGTATAAATGAAGCCAGTTTTGTGGAGGGTACCTAATATTAATTGTGTCTAAAGACAATTGTTTCAGTATTTCAGTGTTTACTTCTGATTTCAGTATTTCTTCTGTTAAATTTAGATTATATTCTATATTTAATAGAGTTAAAGGGTTTGGTTTAATTTGTAAGTTTTCTTTTAAATTCGGGATATTGATTTTCTGTTTTAATTCTTGAACAATGGATATGAAACTTTTTTGAGTTTTCAATCTACAGAGAGGACTGTATGAATGCCAATTGTTTCCTGGTAATCTGATAAGTTTTTCATATTGAATCAGTGCTTTTTCTTCTATTGTAATTTTGATGCTGTTAATATTAGTGAGGAATCTCATAGAATCTATTGAAGTTGTTTTGATTCCACCAGTAATAAGTCTGAGAGCTTGGTTTTAAACATATTCTATGTCGTTTATGAAAGGTGAAGTAATTAAAATTTCTCCACAGTATGTCAGCACTGGCTGTATAAACATTTTGTATGTAGTGTTCAGAGTATTCCTAGAGCATCCCCATTTCTTTCCTGCTAGTCTTTTTAGAAGGGAGAATCTTTTACGAGCTTTTTCAGAAATGTATTTCAAATGGTTGCTCCATGTTAACTTACTATCGAAAATAACTCCAAGATATTTGGATTCATAAGTCCTAGGAAGGTGTTGGCCATTGTATTGGATATTGAATTCTCTTTCTTTTTTACCGAGTGAAAATATTTGGTAGTTACTTTTGCTTAAATTCAGTGTCATCAAATTTGATGTATTCCATTCATGTAGTTGATTTAGAGCTTTAAGAGCAGAATTTGGAATTTTGTCTCTATGTCTGTAAGATCCGGAAGTCCACGAAACTATATCATCTGCAAATAGTGCTGTTTTCATGTTTGATTCCTCTAATAGGGAGGGTAAGTCATCTATATAAATATTGAATAAAGTTGTGCTGAGAACAGCGCCTTGAGGTAGACCTCGATATGTTTGTCTGTAACTAGAAAGTGAGTTATTGAATTTAGTGGCAATGAATCTTTGACTAAGGAATTCTGATATCCATCTGAACATATTGCTGGAGATAGTTGAAATCAATATAGAATTATATTTATATATAGTAGTAATTATCAACGATTAGGCACCAGACCTATTTCATGCTTTATTTCAAAGAAAATGCATGGTAGATGTCAAGCAAATAGGGTACAAACGCAAGGTGGGAAAGAAGTTGCTACAGAATCATAAACAGATGCTGTCACATTTAATTGATATAAATTAAGAAAAAGTACAATGTTCATTGTTAATGAAAGCAAAACAGGAGATTGTATTGGTAGGGACACAAAAATGAAAAAAAGTATTTCGTTATTTAATATAGCATGCAATTGTAACCTAATATAAACTAACGCGTAAATAGAATAGTTATGCTTCTGGAAAGTGAATTTGTGCTACAGTATAATCCACTTGGTTGATAACATTGTAATTATTAGCTCACATATGAACTTCAGGAAAAATAAAATGTACTGTAATGAAATCTACGAAGTTCTGTATCTTTACAGCTCTTACATAAACATATCCTTATTGGAAGATGTAGAGTAAAAATGTTGCAAAAAGGATGCATTCAAGAAGTTATTATATTTGAAAGAAAATCTTACCTTACATTTGTACATGTGCTTCACTTCTGCATGAATCATCTTACGATGGACAGAGAGATATGTCCAATGTACATATGCTTTATCACATTCGTTACATAGATATAACTTCGGAATGGAGAATTCATCCTTCTTCTCATACACACCATGTGTCACTTTATGAGTTGCTACACGGGCAAAAGTTGCAAAAGCTGCACCACATATGTGACACTTGAATGGAAGGGCTTCATTAGAGTGACTCACTCGATGTGTGTTGAGGTACGAAGGATCAGCATAGCAACGCTCACAGAACTCACATCTATAAATCTGCAACAAATTATGTGCAGTTAAATGTTAAGACTGCAGCAAATTTATGTAGCCTACTCTATATAAAACTTGGCACCATACCAATTTCGAAAATTTATTATACAATTCAATTACAGTGCTCACAAAGATTAGAATCTTCCCTAAAGTAACTAATCTCTAAGAAACTGCAAGATACAATGTAATTTTTTGCATTATTAATGTAATAAATTATCATGTTCAAAATTAAGTTTCCTTTTTTTCGATGTATTTTATTCTCAATACATTTAAATTTCAATGAATGATTACAGAAATTCTTCCATTTCTTTCAAGCATTAGGTCCAATGACCTGTTGCACCTCCATTTCTAGTTTTGTTGCCACCTTTTCCTAGGGGGCCTAAACTCCATTTTCCTTAGGGGATATAATCTAGTATTTGACAGGGCAATCTATTAGTATCCATTTGTGTAATATGCTGCAGCCAATTATTTCTACATCTAACAATATCTTAGAGAATATTGTTGAAATTATGATCCTATAAATCTCACAGTCTTCAGCAAAGTATGCACCCTTAGCATTGATGCATTTATAAATCCTAAAACACATTTAAATTATATTAATTTTAGTCTCACATACCATATTTGAACATTAGTATATTATTAATGAAATTATCATCTCCACAAGTTTCAGCATGTAATCTTATATATCAAACCTGTCTTTCAAAAATAAATGAAGTGTTGAGAATATGTTGTTGTTTTCTAATGCCAGGCGTTTGACAATAAAGTCATTTGACTTCTTGCACTTCAATATTTTTCAAAGATACTGTCATGGTCAGCCATTGAAGTACAGATTTTGAGGTGTTCCGAATCCATTTCTGGATTTCAACTGCACAACAGGCAGTTAGGGGACTGATATAGTCCAATTCTATGCAGGTGCTGAGCCCCTGTTACCAATCTAAATGCAGCTACAGACGATTTTCTTGGTAAATCGGGAATTAACTGTGGATTATGATGCAGAGAGTTCCATTTTTTCCCTTGAGACTGTGTTATCAAATTTTGTTTGTTAAAATCTAAGTATGTAGATTTAATAAACTTTTCACAGAGTAATACGTAGATTTAGTAACAGGTCTGTAAATAGCAGTCCTCCCTTCTTTGCTAAAGCATACGCATTCTCATTTCCCAGGATTCCACAATGGAATGGTATCCATTGGAATACAATTCTTTTATTGAGTGTTATTAATTGAAGAGCATTTTAGTTATTTCTGCTATTTGAGATGAAGGTGTGTGTCTCGAGACTATTGATAGAATAGCTGCTTTGGAGTCTGATAATATAACTGCATTTTTAAATTTACTGATGTGGCATAGAAGATTCCTAAGAATTTCACTTATTGCAATGATTTCTCCATCAAAACTTGTTGTTCCATATCCAAGAGATCTATAAAGTGAGAAGAGACAGCACGTAACACCTGCACCTGCACCTTATTCCCTGGAGATCCAGGAACCGTCGGTGTATAAATGAAGCCAGTTTTGTGGAGGGTACCTAATATTAATTGTCTCTAAAGACAGCAGTTTTATTATTTCAGTGTTTACTTCTAATTTCAGTATTTCTTGTGTTAAATTTAGATTATACTCTATATTTAATAGAGTTAAAGTCCACACCTGTGGCGTAATGGTCAGCGCGTCTGGCCGTGAAACCAGGTGGCCCGGGTTCAATTCCCGGTCGGGGCAAGTTACCTGGTTGAGGTTTTTTCCGGAGTTTTACCTCAACCCAATATGAGCAAATGCTGGCTAACTTTCGGTGCTGGACCCCGGACTCATTTCACCGGCATTATCACCATCATCTCATTCAGATGCTAAATAACCGAAGATGTTGATAAAGCGTCGCAAAATAACCCACTAAAAAAAAAAATAGAGTTAAAGGGTTTGGTTTAATTTGTAAGTTTTCTTTTAAATTCGGGATATTGATTTTCTGTTTTAATCCTTGAGCCATGGGAGTTTTTAATCTACAGAGAGGACTGTATGAATGCCAAATGTTTCCTGGTAAGTGTTGAGAATATTACTTTATGATTAAATCCTGAATTTTAAAAACTTCAGCACATACAAGAACTCTAGCTTACTCACGCAAAATAATGATTGACTGACAATACCTTGTCCTAAGTTTCTTGTTTTCCAGACAATGTTTCCATGATCTTACAGGCTAATATTTCTATCCAGCCTACAGATGTATTTTACAAATAAAAACCACTTGATAGCAAACTTTCTCTCCAACAGACAAAGAAGAAAATAAAAGAGAAAATATGGGACAAAAAGGCTTTCAAATGCTGCAGCATCTAAGTGACACAAAATGGAGATCATCACTGCAAATGATTTATATTAAGAGTTTACCTTGTCTATAGGATAGAGTTGGAACACACATTCACTCTCACTGGGGAGGGAGTGTCCAACTTGAGCATGATTGACTGCCTTAGGTTCATCTGGGAAAGTCTCCCCACAAGCGGTGCATTGGAAGCATTCTTGAGGATTAGTGTTCTTCTGCAGCTCATGTGACATCAGGTGTTTCTTCAGTCTTGAGTTACGATTCAGGTATTTGCCACATATATGACATTGGAATGGCTTCACATCCATGTGAGACACTGCATGCTCCTTCAAAGTCTGAACATAAAGCAATAAATTGATTAATAACAGTAAGTCGTTATGCTTTGTTATTAGATCAGAGGTTCATAAATTCAAACTAGACTCAAGATGGCCAAGTTTTAAGGTTGATAAAAGTTTTTAGCATAGCATCCTTCTGAAATGAAGTGACGCCAGGATTTCCAGTCATTTTATAACATGTAAAATAACTCTTGTCTCCGAATGAAATTTCTCGCCTATGGATCATTCAACTTTGCCAGTTATCACCATCAGAGGTAATGAATTCCATTACTAATGCAAACCCAACACTAAAATGGACGTAATTTCAGTTCAGGAATGAAAAATTTTCATTTTTAATTTCAGTGATTTTTCTGTTTTCATTTTTTCTTGAACTAACCTACATGAACGAATACACTTCCTTTTTCCATGGCCTATCCTACATGGATACACCTACTTATTTTGTATAAGGTTTCAATGCCACTGAAATAAATATCAATATTTAAAGGAACATTCAGCGACGGAAATGAAATGTTTATGTTTTCATACATAAAACCTAATGCATATTTCAAATATTAAAAAATGTGATAAAAAACTTAAATCTTATTACATCCTGATACAAAAATATATTTTTTTTAATAAATCACTAGCATAATATCACCTAAGTAGTGCACCATTAACTGAAGAGCTTGAGTGCCAGCTTTCCATGTTGGTAACTCGAGTTTGAATTCCAGTTGGTCCAACTGGAATTTGTGGTGAACAAAAATGGTGTTTGGTTCTAGATTTTTGCATATCACTCCCGTTTCCCCTACTGGCTTTCCACCATTACCCTACTAATCACTATCATATGGTTTTATATAGTTTGCATCCTATGGTGCACCAGTGGCAATGCTTTCACAGGGTGTCTGAAAGAACTACAAGCTTTAGTGCATCACCCACTAGATGGAGAAGCTTGGATGAATGACACAAGTCAAGTGCCCGCCATTAGCTTATATACAGGTGAATCGTAAGTAATGTCATTAATTTCAGGGGATTATTCTTTGAGATATTTCACACAAAAAAAGTTGCACGAAATTTTGCTCGTTTTTGCTTCCTTTTCGAGATAAAACTTGTTTTATATGAAATATTTCATAGCATGTTTTGGGAAAGCCATTCATTTTATTCCCAATATGCTTAGTCAATTTAAGAGACCAGTGTATTATAATAATAAATGAATGAAATAATTTTAATTTTGCCCTTCAATTATGCAGAAATTTGATCTGAACAAATGTAACTTTTCATACTGCAAAGGAATTTTAAATGCTGCTGCTGTTATTCTACATAAAATTCTTGTATGATGTAAAATTTGAAGGGTCTTAGTTTATCACAACTGGATGCACTGAAAACCAAATAATCAATCAAACTGACCAACCACAAGGATTAAAGTAAATTTTTGATACAGATGAGATAGTGAGGCAGGAGAGAGAAGAGGAAAGGAATCTCTCAAGGAAAAAGTACTTCGATATGAAAGGTTTCATCTGAATCTGACAAAGCGTAAAATTTACAAACCTGTTTATCAAGAAATGTTTTGCTGCAGATGTCACATTTATGATGTCTCAGATTTCGATGAGATCTGAGATGGCCACGAAGAGCTGCCTTGCTATTGAAGTGTCCTCCACATTCGCTGCATATGAATGCCTGCCCTCTATGTGAGAATCTGCAACAACAGAATTAGATTATGTTATTATATGTTGCTACAATAATAAACATTCAGTCAGTAATTCCCAAGGAAATAGTAATTATTTTTTGTCGAATCCGCAACCTTGTGGCTTACAGGACAATTTCTTAATTGTGAAGCTACCACATCCTCCCACAAAAAAATAGGAAGCAAATCTTCATTCAACATTCCAAACTACAGTGACTACGCACAATTAGTGGCATAATATTATGCCAATAATGAAAAAATGAAGGATGACAAAGACAATAGAAAATGAAATATTTGCAAATGTGCCTCAGAGCTGCTTAAGATCATAGTTTCCAAAGAACTTGTTTGATGTTACAACTCTAGTCCCTTTAGATAAAATAGTAATAAGATGATTTCTGATTTAATGCTGGATCAATACATAATAATCCTCAGTGGTACATACGATCTTTGAGTTCAAATCCATCTTAGGACAATGGTATTTTAAGAGTAACATAAATAATTCTTTGCATGATTTCCTTCAAAAGTAAAATTACAGTGGCAGCTATCAGTTCTATGGAGACGTTAAAAAGAAAAAAATGTTACATTTTAATTAACAATGCTCACAATTGCCAAGGTTATATCAGCGTCGCCAGTGTGCCAGAATTTTGTCCCGCCAGTAAATCTACTGACATGAGCCTGTCGCATTTAAACACACTTAAATGCCATCGACCTGTCCCGGATTGAACCCACAACCTCGGGCATAGAAGGCCGGCGCTATACCAACTGCGCCAACCAGGCCGACGTAATGCCTAGAAATTTCAATCTACTGGTAAATTGGAAAAAAAAAATGTTACAAACCTGATGTGGTCATACAGATTGTTCTCTTCTGTAAAAACCATTCCACATGGAACACATTCAAGGGGGCGAGCATTAGGATCATGAAACTGATGATGAAACACAAGACGTGCCTTTGTGCTGAAAGATTGGCCACATGTCTTACACGCAAGTCGATCAGTTACAGCGTTAAATGGAATACACACATGAGACTTCAGTGCCCGCTGTGAAGCACAGTGCCGACCACAAACAATGCAGATGTGAAGGAGTCGAGCAACCTGAGGAATGAGATATGTATGATTATTTTATACTGACTCTCATTACTTTGTCATCATAGAAAGTATGCAGAAAGTAAGTATGGTACTGATGCAAAACACTGATTTCAGATTTTCATAGAGATACAAGTTTCCAGTATTCTTCGTACAGAAAAAAAGTGACTTCTGGTATCTAGTATGCTATATCTCTACGTACAGTCTTTCCTCACGAACTACGATTTAGATTTTGTTAAATATTCAATACCTACATATAAATTGATCTGGAAAACAAGCACATTGCACATAGATGAAGTAATATTATAATTTTTATTTTTAAAATGATAAATTTATTTCAAGTCCTTACACCAAAACTGCATGAAATGAACACTTGAAATAAAAAAGATCACTAAGTAATTTCTAACTAAGTTTAAAATGTTATCATCATTTAGTTTAGTTGTCATCTAAACTAACAATCATGACAGGCACGAAATATGGAGGAAGGTAAGCTGAAAATCTTTATATAGAATTGTAAAGTGTGACAATTTGTAAGTGAAACAAAACTAGAAATGACACAAAAAATTTTGAGCTAAAAACAGAAGCAAATATGAAATAAAAGGACTATCTTACCTTCATATTCTGATGGACGGTCATGAAGTGTCGAGTCATGTCTGTGTCCACTCTGAAACACATTTCACACTGGCCACATGGATATGATTGTGATTCACTGTCAGCATGAAAGCGCAGGGAATGGATCAAACATTGATTCAAGTTACTCATAGTTTCACCACAAACAAAGCAATTCACAGTATTATCTTCTAATTTCTCCAACTTAACTTCAACAATCTGATCTGAAATGCTGACACTTTTATCATCTATCTTGTCACTAATACCTGCTATCTTTTCCCTACTACTTTCATCTTCCTCTTTCACCTCACCGAATATAAACGAACTAACTTCACTATCTGATTCGCTTCCTTGGTCAATTAGATTTTCATATGAAGAATCACAATCTGGCCTTAGATATTCTGCATTTACATATCTAAACAATTCCAGATTAGAAATATCAGAAATATTAGGAAACTTTTTCACAGTTAATTCATTCTGAGTTTTTGAACTAGTTCTATTATCCAGCACCAGGCTTTCAGAACTATTTGAGAGTTGGGAATCCACACTAGATGTATTCACAGTTACCATGTTACCTTCGCAGCAGAGTGGACAACAATATTCAGTTGGCACTGTAACTCTCTCTCCATCACAACTTTCTTCCAATATCATGTCCATCAGCTCATTCTCAGACGAATCTTCAGACATTACAAAGCTACTTTCATCGTCTTCTGATGACAAAGACTCTGTTTTGATAAAACTTGTTTTAAAATTAGAACTTTCAGAAGTTATATTAGATGCATGTCCTTCACTTTCTATAATAGTATTTTCTTCGATGTCTTTATCTTTGTTGCCAGATGTCTTATGAGAATCGGAAGATAATTTTGTCTCATAAGTATTCCTACATTTGCTTTTCTTGCCAGAGACATCAACTTCTCCTTGTACTTGAATATGACATCTACAAACAAACAGAAAAGCAGTTTAAAATCTAACAAGTTAGAATTCTCAAAAATCACAGTTAAGCTCCATTGAGAAATCTCCATCATTATAGAAATGTAACAAATGTGAAGTAACAGCATATTTCAAACAGTCCATATACACGAGTTTAAAACTTTCTTGTTAGATTCAATATAAATTTGCTAATTAAGAATTTTTTCCCTATGCTCGATTGTTAGCACCGAAATAAAACAGAAATAATTCGAAAATAATCCACAAAGATTAATGTTTTATTTGATGTCAAGATATACAGTGTCCCATTTATCTTGCTCTCTCCCCTCAACCCAATATGAGCAAATGCTGGGTAACTTTCGGTGCTGGACCTTGGACTCATTTCAGAGAAATGGAAGATGTAGATAAAGCGTCATAAAATAACCTACATAAATAAAAAATATCTTGCTCTCTCAAAATACACTTTTTCTCAGGTGACAAATTAAAAATTGTTTCAAACAGAAGTTGTTTAAGTACAATGGAGAATTAATACCACGGGCATATCTTTCTTATAACCCTGTTCATTAAAGAGATATGAGTATTTTCTTACTGTAACAATTCTCAATATTAATGGCATTGCCTTCTTGTACGTTTTTTAATTGAAAGAGTAGGAATTAATAAAAACGTTTCCTATGAAAGTTGTTTGTTTTGAAAAGCTTTATCAAATGGTACCCTATTTGACCCGACTCCCATTTGAAATTTTGAAGTGATACGCCACTGACCCTACTTCCTGTTAGAGCTGATTGATGAAATCATCCTCAAGTGAAAGTTCACATGTGGTTTAACTATAAATATTTTTGTCTCGAAAATTTTCATGCACTAGTTCCGAAATAAATGACTTACGGGTGGTCTGAATCATTCTGTATAGGGTGACCAGATTCACATCGATAAAAAAAAAAGGACACAAAGCTTCAAGAAGGAGGACATTGTTCGAAAAAAAAAAGAGGACAGAAAATATGTACTTAGACTTAGACTTTGGCCTATATTACATTTTAAATTATGTCAATATCTATTTTATTACAAAATATTTACAGTACAGATTTAGGCTTATATCACACTTAAAATATGCTAATATTTATTTTATTACAAAATAATTATAATCACATGAATCCGCTACTTCAAGTAACTGTCACTAATCCACCACAAGATCCAGCCCACAGAAGATTAAAAAGAAAACGGCTTAGTGATATGAGGCTCTAGGGTACTTTTGGGATTGCCAGTGGGCAATACCCATAAACAAGTGTCAAGTTATATTATTTATTTTTTTTCTTTTGTTTTCTTTTCTCTGTTTGTTATTCCCAACTATAATGTATTTATTCATGTACAATAAAGTTTACTTCAATTAAAAAAAAATAACTATCGAAAAACTAATAATAATAATAATAATAATAATAATAATAATAATAATAATAATAATAATAATAATAAAACAGTTATATTACCGGTTGTTCTTCATGGTTGTGAAACTTGGACTCTCTCTTTGAGAGAGGAACATAGGTTAAGGGTGTTTGAGAATAAGGTGCTTAGGAAAATATTTGGGGCTAAGAGGGATGAAGTTACAGGAGAATGGAGAAAATAATTTCGAGGGAAAAATTGTTCCGGGGCCGGGTATCGAACCCGGGACCTTTGGTTAAACGTACCAATTGGGAGTTATTCCTGAAAGCATAATTTGCAGAATGGAGAAAGTTACACAACGTAGAACTGCACGCATTGTATTCTTCACCTGACGTAATTAGGAACATTGAATCCAGACGTCTGAGATGGGCAGGGCATGTAGCACATATGGTCGAATCCAGAAATGCATATAGTGTTAGTTGGGAGGCCGGAGGGAAAAAGACCTTTGGGGAGGCCGAGACGTAGATGGGAAGATAATATTAAAATGAATTTGAGGGAGGTGGGATATGATGATAGAGACTGGATTAATCTTGCTCAGGATAGGGACCAATGGCGGCTTATGTGAGGGCGGCAATGAACCTCTGGGTTCCTTAAAAGCCAGTAAGTAAGTGAGTGAGTGAGTAATAATAATAATAATAATAATAATAATAATAATAATAATAATAATGATGATTTTACATTTAGCTACATATGACAATCAAGGGAACTATAATTATTAAAGAGCACAGAAAATATCTTTTTAGATTTACATTCCCACCTCGATCTCTCGATTTACTAGCTACCTGTGAGCAATGACCGTAACAAGGGGGAGTAAAGAGAGTTATTATGATCGTTGGCAAAGAGTATATTCTGTCGATGCTGCTGCCATCTGCAGGCAAATTACTTGAAAAGGCGTCAAATCAGATAATTTCAAAACATCAGGCATACAAATTACGAAAAGAAGGACATTTCTTGATTTTTCAAAAATCCGCCCGGACCCCAGAATAAGGCCTAAAAAGAAGGACATGTCCGGACAAAAGAGGACGTCTGGTCACCCTACTTTTATAAGATAGGTTGCATAGATGTTTCACATCATATTTCCTGCTGTTATTAATATGAAGAATAATTTATTCTATGAGGAAGCAATCCCTTTTATCCTAAAAGTTTGAAAATCACTGACATGACCACAGGACGTTAAGCCAAATTACCCCTATTCAGCACCATCACTCTTTAAACTTGCTCAACTTTAGTATAACTAAATTAGTTATATTACCTAAACTTATGACTTTCAAAGAACTTCTTAAGTATCTGTTCGGCCTTTATACATTCAGTTCCAAAGTCTTGGCACAGGTTCAGCTTCTTGATACACAAGTTACAGACTTGTTTTGGCAAGGGATCAGTTCTGCTCACCTGATAAAAACAAAACGAAATTAGATTAGGGCAGACTATAAGTTATGATAAATCTTCTTTTATGGAATTAATAATGCCAAATATATCCACCGATGCTCTCTCATGAACAATAAGCTAAATTTATACATCAACAAAAATATGATCCTTGCAGAGAAGAAGATTCAACTATGAACTTGCACCACATACGAAAGTAAAATCCTATCATCATTTGAGATGAAAGTACATCATGTTATATACAGTACACTTTGTCGGATTAGGCAACCTATTAAAGTGGCAATGTCAAGGTCAAGAGCACATACACGACTCTACATGTTATCAAGCACCGACTGGTTGCAATGAATCTGCTATGAAGGCAGCAGCAGTGAACAAGAAGGGGTGAGCAAAATGATTTCTACTGGCCTACACTGCAAGGGGAATTAAACTGTTTATAAGTAATAGTAACCGGATCCAATAGAGGACCCAAAGTGCACAATTTGCAACCAGAATTGACAACTTCTCAATAAAGAAGATCTTCTCCTCTGTTAAAAACTAGACAGCAGAAAGCAATTAAATCCTGAAACACCAGAATTATGCTGAGAAGCAAGAGAAAAATGGTGTAAGCCAATTGAATCTCATCAACACTGGGCAACAGCAACAACCAGCTTATAAGTAATAGATAATGTGTTACACTTATACAAAACAAGAAATTAAAGCCTGTTTTGCATAGGCTACCATATTGTAAAGAAGAATACCTCTCTAATAAATGCAATGAAGTATAAGAAAGTACAATAAATACTAAACATTGACACTTCTTAACTTTACAGTTTAGGATAATAACTAGGATCTAATTAACTGTTATATAATTATCTAATAATGCAATTAGTATATAAATAGTGCTTTGTGTTTTAAACTTATAAAGGTAAAGGTATCCCCGTCACATGCCATGAAAGCACTTGGGGGGGGGGGACATGGAGGTAGAGCCCATGCTTTCCATAACCTCGGCACTAGAATGAGATGGTGTGGTCGGCACCATGCTCTGACTGCCTTTTACTTTAGAAGTAGTAGCATGAACTGCTGCCAAGAAGTCAAAAGGAGGATAGCAATGGTAAGGGAAGCTTTTAATAGAAAAAGGAATATTTTCTGCGGACCTTTGGAAAAAGGGCTAAGAAAGAGACTAGTGAAGTGCTTTGTGTGGAGTGTGGCATTGTATGGGGCAGAAACATGGATATTACGACGAAATAAAAAGAAACAAATAGAAACATTTTAAATGTGGATATGGAGAAGAATGGAGCGTGTGAAGTAGACAGAATAAGAAATGAAGCTGTGTTGGAAAGAGTGGGTGAAGAAAGAATGATGCTGAAACTGATCAGAAAGAGAAAAAGGAATTGGTTGGGTCACTGGTTAAGAAGAAACTGCCTACTGAAGGATGCACTGGAAGGAATGGTGAATGGGAGAAGAGTTCAGGGCAGAAAAAATATCAGATGATAGACGACATTAAGATATGTGGATCATATGCGGAGACTAAGAGGAAGGCAGAGAATAGGAAAGACTGGAGAATACTGGGATTGCAGTAAAAATGTGCCCATGGGCAGAACAATGTTACGAACATATACATAATATATAGACTTACATGCGTTGGTAGCCATGTGTTAATCTTACTGCGTAAACCCAATCGAACCCCTCTTTCACTGTAGATATAGATCATAGCTTTCCTGGGCAGGGCACACAATCGACAGAGTTGACCTGGATGGCTGGAGTCAACATCAACATCTATGTTATCCACATTACGTGGTGGGTTTGTTGCAGTTTTGGTCTCTTCCTTCATGCTAGTCATATTAATATGCTCTGAAGAAATTCTTGGTTCAACACTATTTCTAGTAATAAAATCCGCTGAATTTGCTGCTGCCTTTGAGCCTACGAACAAAACAAAGAATCATTTAACACAACAAAAAAAGCGTTTCTTCAACAGCAAATTCAGTTTTGTTTTATATATCAGAAATATAACATTATGTTCTCAATATTGGGGAGCTAGATTGTTAATGGCTTAAATGTCAAAACAGCACATTGGAACTAACCAACCACCCATCCACCACATTATGTTCTCATTATTATTATTCACAATAAAATTCTTGATAGGCCTATATATGTAATACGTGTAATAACTGTTAATAAAATGTGTAACAATATAAATAAAAAATGAAGAAGTTAAAGTTATTTCTTCCTATCATCCCAACTCAGTACAGTATAACATTCAATGTGTATGCTGTAACTTACATACCAGAACATAAAAATATTGATAATTAAAGTTTTGGCTTCTATAACTCTGTTTCGTTCTTCTTGCATTTAACTGTTCAGACTTTCTATTAAACTGCCATGAAGCTAGGTCATAGATTTTACACATTGTGAGCAATTCAGTTACATTATCATGTTGCAAATGGTTTTCTGTTTATAGTTTATTACAGCACAAAAGGCATTCCTTCACAATTGGCATACGGAATAAGCATAGCAATGAGTGTAATGACTTTCACACTGTATCGGACACGAATTCCACTGTCTGTTTATAACAAAGAAAATTTTCACTTCTTATTTGGTAGAAAGTGATATTTTTCGTGTGAATTTCCCACGAAACCTGTCTTTTGTTGAAAATATCATGACTATGACGTAATTTCGTGAATTTATATCAATTTCGCGAAAATTCGGGAATATATTTTACTTAATTTTGAACTTTCATTGAAAGATTTACATTTTCCATGCATAAAGTTAAGTTTTAACACATTTTGCATATATTGTTAATGCCAAAAAATCACACCGCTACTAATTGCCATTAAATTATATAAGATATTGAAGGTAATGAAACATATAGAATGCTACTTCATTAGTGTATCACAAAGCTGTATACATTACAAACATGTTCTACTTTTACTCCTCAATAAGCATAGTTTGCAAAACAGCAATTTTGTCAATCATAATGCAGTGAGTGGGTGTTAAAGTTTCTGCCCAATTCTGTTTCGTGAAGTGCGAGACATAAGTGCTGCCACCTGTTAACTCAATCACAGTCCCACAGCCTGCAAGGTCTACCCTAATGAAAGGACTGAATGTTTCCTACATTTCAATTCCTCCAAAAAAATAAAAACAAGATATTTTCAGTTTTATGCATCAACAGCTACAGGTACGTTAATTTTACTAAGCAATTTTATTCATGCAGACATTTCTAAGTCTCAACTTTTTATTAATAAGTTTGCAAATGGAACCTTAATTACAAAGATAATAAGTTATTATTTTACACAAAAATAAAATCTATTTTTGCTATTGGTTTTGTTACATTAAATCTGCAAAGCAATTGATATATTTATTTTTCAGCCCTAACTTTTATTTCTGAAGAAGTTCTTTTTTCTTTTAATTGAGGCATAATTCTATATGAAGGGTACACGGAAATAACGATCAAGGTCCATTTTAGAAAGTTTCGAGAAAAACGAATTTTAAAGTTTAAGCACTTAATACTTTGTTATGTGTGTATTTATTAGAAATTGACGTAGTGGAATGTCAAGAACGATGATTTCTTATTACTAGCTAGACCACATGATAGTAGGGCCTACTTCTTTTCCACTTTAAGATAGCATTATTAACTCAATTTCGATTTTTGATGGACCTTGATCGTTTTTCCTGTGTACCCTTCATATATGATAATTTATCCGAAACAATGGTGGTTTTGGGACAAACTTCTACATCACTTCATATGACCCACTAATTTCTTTACAGTACTAAGAGATAAGTTGGTAGATATTCTTCTGTCCTTTTATGGGCCCGTCAACAAGAGGATGGGAAAAACATGGTCAACTACCTCTCTGTCTGAATTTTTACTTAGAAATACCAGGTTTTTTAAACTCTCTCTCTCTCTCTTACCCATACTGTTATAGTCGTAGTGACAAAGGAAATTACAGTGGCATGTATTCTAAGAGAAAGTGCAATTGCAACTTGAGTACATACTGTTTTAAGTTAAACAATTTGCATTATGTAAACAATAAGTAACATGTTTTTTGTTGGAGAAGTGTGTTATTTTTCTAAATGTTGTTCTCGCAATTGCACTTGTCTTCATAATGAATGGTGTTGGTGAACATGGACAAGCCATAAAGTCAGTAATTGAAAGAACTGCTGCAGCTACTGGTGTATCTGCTCATATAATACATACAAAGTTTAATGAACAAAAGAGAGCTGAAACTAGTGACAGCGTTTTGCAGACCCCAGGAAAGAAATGTCCAAACAGAACACCTCAAAAAACTTCAGTAGACTCTGCATTGCAGCTATAAGACGAATATAAGTGATGTTCTAAAAAAAAGGCTTATTCGAGAAAAGTACATGGAATTTGAGGCGAGTTTTAAGAAAAATAAATTATAGATTGTTTGAAATCACAAGTGGAAAAAAGTTCTATTGAAAACACCGAATATCATTTCAAAGATGTTTTAATTTTTAAGAACAATGAAACAGTTAAGAGCTATGATCGTCCCATTGTATACTTGGATGAAACCTGGTGAATGTCCATCATTCCAAAAGCAAAGTACAGAAAAACGAAAAAGGCAACAATGACTTCCCACTTGAAACCTCAATATGAAAAGTTCAGTGCTTCATAGCTTTACATGCTAGGCGTTCAACTGGTTTCTTCCCAATGGCCTACTAACTTTCAAATCAAAGTCCAAAAATAATTACTATGAAATAGATAACTGTCTTCAAATACTATATTGTTAATCAACTGTTACCTAATATTCCCCACAACAGCATCATAATTATGGATAACACTCATCATTCCATAGGAATAAACTTACCTACTTCATCCACACTTGAAAAAGGATATGCTAGTGATAGGTTCACAAGAATAATAAAGAATTTGATCCGCAATCCACTAAAGCAATTTTGAATGAACCTGTACTGTTAAAAAAGATTCATCACTGTGAAAACTACAGTATAATCCCACCCGCTCAGTCCCAAATATCTTCCTATTTTATATAACAAACTAATAATTTTCTCAGACATTTTCACACAAAATCATCATGTAGCCCAGTGGTATCACCATTATGTTGCACTAAGTGGGAAAGCACTCCTTTCTTCAGTCCAAGGTAAAAATATTTTTGTACCTATCTGCCAAAACATGTAGCCGATATCCAAGGCCTACCAAAAGCTTTAACAAATTAAACCTAACTTGTCACTGATCCTTGACTTTACAAAAAGTAGCTAATTTATTTTTACAGATATCTGCCCCTCACCCTCTCACTCTGTGCATTTTTTTTTGCGTGCGTGCGTGTGCGTACACAGACGCGTGTATGTGTGTGTGTATATATATATATATATATATATATATATATATATATATATTATATAAAGTTACTGGTATATTATCTCTCAGTTTCATTTCATCATGAAATAACGTAACACAAAGACATCAGTCCCATGTGTGGTGCATAGTAAGACTGACAATTCAATGAACATTCTAACTTCATATCTAACAATAGCATCCACACCTGTAGAGTAACGGCTAGAGCGTCTGGCCGCGAAACCAGGTGGCCCGGGTTCGATTCCTGGTTGGGCAAGTTACCTGGTTGAGGTTTTTTCGCTAAATAAGCTAAGATGTTGATAAAGCATAGTAAAATAACCTACTAAAATAGAACTAAAAATCTAACGATACCAACTCAAGCTACTCAATCATTAAGGATGAATAATGAAGGGATCACAATTTTATTTGGATCTAGGAGATGGCCAAATGATATCAATTAAAAAGGAAACTTATATATGGAACTAAATTTTAGAACACATACCTAGTTGGCCTCACACTGCCAAACACAAATGCACCCTCCAGCAAAACAACTGAAGAAACCGAAAGAAGCAAGGAACTCACTCATTCTGAGGATGACTAACACAAAGTCGATCTAGGTAATCTACCACTTAATTTTCATTTTAATACTAGAAAGTTTGTTAATATAATTAAATTCTTAAATTAACATGAAATTAAATTGTGTACTTACCATCCACATTTGTATGCACTGATGTAGTCTCCACATTATGTGCATTAGCCTCAGGTGAAGACTTGAATTTGGAATTCTCACAATTATTCACAATACATGATTCATCGCCCAAACCACTGGAATATAAATCTATAAAATCATTTATATGTTGCAATTTAAGTATCTTTCTGAAATTGTTTAGATCTAACTCAGATTTATGTACTGTTATATTTGTAGTCGTTTCTTTCTTACAACTTTTCTTTTCAAACCTTGTATTTTCAGAATTTATAGTAAGAGAATTCTCTTGTGAATGTTCTAAAGTTTCAATTACAGAATCTGAAATCTCTGAATAGGACATAATATCTACAGAAGGCTTATTTTGGACAGCCTCAATAGCATTCTCCACTCGCAGAAGTTGAGATTTGTTACCATTTGGAGACATTTCTGAACAGTCAGCCTTCTCATAACTTGACGTTCTATAATTATAAGATGAAGTGTTTTCTGAACTTAAACACTTTACATCTGCAGAATACTTTCCTTCACCATTTTGATATTCATTGTTTCTGACTTCCAACAGAGATTTTCTATTGGAATCATGCTGACTAACACTTTCTGTGTCCTGTGTGCATTTACCATTTCTGACAGCCGTAACATCTGATTCTTCATCTTGTTTGAGATTTAAACATGAAACATTTTCCGAATTCTCTATATTCGTGTCAGATGCAGTTTTCAAGAGTTTTGGACTGTTAAATGTTCTATTAGAGTTGATCATACGTTTTCTCTGTCTTGATTTTGTTACTGTTGGTGAAAATCTACTTGGATTTACTTTTCCAGAAACTGAAGACGGCAAAGATTTTACTACTTCTTCACTTTCTTGTTCGTAGATTTCTTCTACTTCCTTTGTATTTAAGTCATGCATTACTGAAAATAAGAACATAACATTATGATGTAAACAATTTAACACAGAGCTGTGGTTATGATGGTGGCGGAGATGGTGGTCTTCATCTATTTAATGAGGTGATTCCTCTCCAAATTACTGTTACTATTGTTTTTCTTATTATTGATGTTGTTATTATTATTATTATTATTATTTTTGTATGATTCATATTTAACATTACTGGATAAAACTTAAACTTATGTTGTCAAATTTTAAAGATCTTACTTCTAAGAACAAGAGAAAGTTCTAACACTAGAGATATAAAGGGCTCCCACAAAAACCCAAAACAAAGTGTATGCTATAAATTTCACAGAATATGTCCTGGATCTAACCCCAATATCCTCGGTTAAGACCCAATTGACAAAACTGACTGACTCTCAATGATCACATAAAATTTGTACATAATATTATACATACCTCCTTGAAAGTACTTCATAACATTGTTTTCTGCTTTTATTTCTCGGCCTTTCAATTTAAAATTCTCAAGATTAAGAAGACATCCTGTTTTCTGAAATGTGCGAGCCTGCAGGTCCACAAATGTATCATTTGGAGAAACGTCCACAACAAGTGACTTACCCAAAGAACTCTTCAATATTACTTTCATTGTAGAACTGTGGATAAAAAAAAAGTCAAATAAAAAGGGCGTCAATGTACCTTCATAATGAATGTTCATAATTATCAGAGTATAATACAAATAAAGAAGTGGCCAAAAATTTAAATAAAAAGGTTCAATATGAGAGTATTGGTGATATGTACATTATCAACAAGAAACTGGCAATCAGAACTCTAAACTTAATGCAAAGTTAACATTATTGTGTGTTTTTGCTTAAATTCGGGACTTGGATGAAGATTTTTCCGTGAACAGATAGTGATGGATTTAGGCCTAAGTCTTCATGATCAATCAGTAGTTTATCTCTATCGTTTGAATGCGAAAAGACAGAAAAAAAAATGTTCGCCAGATAATAAGGGGAAAAAAGACAAAAAGGAAACCACAAGTATGGATGGAAACGAAGAGAAAGATCTTAAGAAACTCCATATAATATAAAATACAGATCACAAACAGCTACAAAGTCTCTTATAACAGTGATTTGATCACTAGAAAACAGAAAAATGATGGGAAGGGGATGACCTACCGAAATTGATAAACACTAACATAATAGGCTACAGTATACAATTTACTGTTTCAGTTTCTTCATGAAATAATAACAAAAATTCAATAATTGCTAATAAAAATTACGAAAACTTTTCATTGCCAAGAAATTGGAATAAAATATTGACACAATCATTTTCTCAGTCATGCTAGAATGAAACCTAGGTCAGACACTAAACAAATCCAATCATTTCGCGCACCCCTATGTTTGAGTAACTAAGAAGGATAAATACCTTTGATTGAGGTTTTGGCTGATATGTAGGCCTACATCCATTATCAGGCAGTACCCTACATCTCACTTCACAATATGTAAGAGGACACAATACAGAACTGCACGCATTGTATTCTTCACCTGACATAATTAGGAACATTAAATCGAGACGTTCGAGATGGGCAGGGCATGTAGCACGTATGGGCGAATCCAGAAATGCATATAGAGTGTTAGTTGGGAGACCGGAGGGAAAAAGACCTTTAGGGAGGCCGAGACGTAGATGGGAGGATAATATTAAAATGGATTTGAGGGAGGTGGGGTATGATGATAGAGACTGGATTAATCTTGCACAGGATAGGGACCGCTGGCGGGCTTATGTGAGGGCGGCAATGAACCTTCGGGTTCCTTAAAAGCCATTTGTAAGTAAGTAAGTAAGAAAACAATAAAATTGTTTGTACAGGCTACATCTGAAGTCTGATTAGTGTAATTTGTAACTAGTTGGCGATGTAAGCAATGGAGGGGGAAAGGACCTGACCACCCTAACCCAATATATCCTGGCTTAGTTACCTCATGAGTGGTATTGTGTTGGTATCACTTCAGAGGTTCAGATCTGGGGATTCTTTTATTATAGGATATTGCTTAATTTTCGTCAAGTTTGACAAACGATGACGTCACAACATGGCGGTAGTTACGTCACAACGCAGTGACGTCACAACATGGCCGACGTAAACCAACACGACGAGTAAATAAAACTATCTAAAAAGAATAATCACACAAATTGACGATATCCCATTCTGGAACAGAGCCCATCCACTCTTATCCAAAATAGGATATCAGCAAAACAATTTCACAACATCCCATTCTGGAATACAACCCATCCGCTCTTATTCAAAATAGGATATTACCAACACGATCCCATTATCTAAAAAGCAATAATCACACAAATTGACGATATCCCATTCTGGAACAGAGCCCATCCGCTCTTATCCAAAATAGGATATCAGCAAAATAATTTCACAACATCCCATTCTGGAATACAACCCATCCGCTATTATTCAAAATAGGATATCAACACGATCCCATTATCTAAAAAGCAATAATCACACAAATTGACGATATTCCATTCTGGAACAGAGCCCATCCGCTCTTATCCAAAATAGGATATCAGCAAAACAATTTCACAACATCCCATTCTGGAATACAACCCATCCGTTCTTATTCAAAATAGGATATCAACATGATCCCATAAGTTGGGTGAAATTTCGGCAATTCGACACTATACACGGCAGAGAAAACGCACTTATGTCATTGAATTCACAGTATTAGACCTCATGTCACTGAGATATCACCTCAACTAACCCACTAACCTTCTCACATACGTCGACCTCATGTCACTGAGATATAACCTCAACTAACTCTCTAACCTTCTCACATACGTCGACCTCATGTCATTGAGATATCATCTCAACTAACCCTCTAACCTTCTCACATACGTCGACCTCACGTCACTGAGATATCACAACTAACCCACAAACCTTCTCACATACGTCGACTTCCTGTCACTGAGATATCACCTCAACTAACCCACTAACCTTCTCACATACGTCGACCTCATGTCACTGAGACATCACCTCAACTAACCCACTAACCTTCTCACATACGTCGACCTTTTTCAGCCCTCCGTTTCACTCCTCTTGTGCCAGCAACGCACTCCATAGCCAAACAAATCACCAGTAGCACAACTGCTCACGAATTGAACAAATAATAGAATGATTTACACACCATCCAAACACTTGCTTTACCGGTACGCCATTCAAACCTCATCAGTACCAACCACTAATAAAATTTACACTTATACCAACCTAACCACCGGAATCCACAGCGACCTCTATATTTACCCGCAAACACAAAATGTAACCCTACTAACCGATGACGTCAATCTTATATCACCCCATTCCCCAATCTAGCCAACATAAATTCTCATAAACATACTACCGATATCCTGTAGTCATATAGACCCTCGTCCTTCAAGGTTTGCCGTAATTGAGATAACAAAATCACAGAGTAACAGTGACACAACTGAGGGGGATAAGTTATGTCTCCCTTTCATTCCTTCTGGTAGGGTTAATTTACGAAATACCATTGAATTTAAAAGGGGAATGGCTATAACAGCCCTAGCACTGCGACCTAAAAGATCTATTGCGCATCCCCGTCATGATATCCCATCAGTCCAATAGTTTGATGTTCTTAATGAACTGAATGAAACTATGGACTAGGATGGTTGATAGCTCATCAAGCTTTGGAAAATCTTGCCCAAAGATGAGAGCTCTTTGATGAGCGAGTGAATTGCATTCGCACAGTAGATGAGTTCCAGACTCGTCTCCCTGTGAACAACGAGTGCAGGTTGGGTTGATATTGTGTCCCATCCCGTACAAGTTCATCTTGAGGGGCACTGTGTCCTGTCAGATATCCAATTGCCCAACGGAGCTGTTTCCTGCTCAATTTTAACAGGTCACTTAACCTGTTTATATTAGGCCTAAGATCTCTTATGCGGGCCTTTGAGTGTTTACAGCCCTCAATTGAACGAAATACCATGAAAGACTTACAATATGAATCTTCACCCAATTTAATTTTTTTTTTTTTCACTTGTGTCAATATTTCTTCGGAGGCGCAATATGTTACAATAACAAAACGGTAACTGCAGAGTAGAAATACGTATTACAAGTTATACTAACCTATATAACACACAGTACAACGACACTACAAGAACACTAGTTGTATAAGTACGTAACTAAAGAGACATCACAAATTGTCGGTATTTGTATATTTAATAAAAGTAACACTAAATATACACAACAGAAATAAAAGCAAGCATTAATTCCCACATTCAATACATGTAATAACGGGAGCCATCTTACAATATTAACCTCTGACTCTGAGGCAGAGTTGCCAACGCGTCAAGCGAAAAGTCACCAAGTAGTAGTACAAAAATCACTAAAATAAACAATTTATTAATTTTACTCATATGGAATCATTCGTGTTAAAATACAAATGAAAGATAGATCTACGTACCATTATTCATAAATTACAATCCTATCTTAAGGCTTAAAACATATCCTCTTCACTTATTCTGTCCTCTTCAAAGACACCTCCTCTCGAGAAATTGATGCTGTGGGCGTATAAGACTGAAGGCTCAGATAACATAATTATATAAAAAAAAATTGCTCTCTTTGACGGCAACGTTTATCAATTTCACTACGCTACCACAGTCTAATACATACAGTCGCGCAACTCATACGTATAAAATATGCCAACATTTGACAGCTGGCGCGACCAAAGACGTTTTATAGTTTAACCTAGACTCACTACGAGCGCTGTTCCTCGACCAAAAATTGAACACTTTCGCGCAACTCCATCTTGGGGCAGAGAGTCATGTGACTACAATATGTTTACATCACAATTCCGCTTAATTTGAAATAACATAGAAGGTTATTCAGTATTATTGAATGTGTTAGGAGTAAGTGCGTATTAATTTTATCAATAGTGTGTGTGTGTGTGTGTATATATATAGTGTTTATATAGTTTAAATGAATCGCACAGTGTAGGTCCACAATTTTGCTACATATGAGGCCTATACATTTAGTGTTTATATAGTATTTTAATCATGTTATAAGTGAAACCATCGTGTGCTCTTGTGCTGCATACAACTGCATACTAAATCAATTTTATTTATGAATCAATAGGTGAGTGCAAAATAAATCTGATTAAGTATTTTCATATTATCTAGATATGGCCTAGTTACAATATTTTGACATTCTTGCACATATTCGATTTAATAATAACAGTTGATGCATTTCCTTGTTTATTAAAATATTTATTATTAGGCCTAAGCAAAATGCACACAGTGTGCAAGATTAAGTTAATGTCCTAACTCGATTAATGAAATATTTCAGGAACTCCATCGGTACAGATTTGATGAATTGCGTAAATATGAATAGGCCTATTCACGAAGACAAGAATTTTTAATTCACAGCTTTGGCATAACAGCTTAATATTTGTTGTTCACAAAGATGACGATTACTGACTGACAGTTCCAGTTTCTCCAATTATTTGCTGTTGTAGACTACTACAGGAATGCAGGTGATTACGTTTCACTGTTTATATTTGTTTTTATCCTTGTTACTCTTTTAGCTTATATTTGGTTGTTTTTTTATAATGTAGTAATAAATCTTAGTGTCTTTTGCGGTTGCGTTCTATCAGCATTACTTTTCGTCCGCTATTTTCACGACCACAAGATGCACACAATGTGCAAGATTAAGTTAATGTTCTCACTTGGTTATTGAAATATATTTCAGGAATCCCATTCTACGGATATGATGAATTATGTAAATAGAAATACGCCCAAGTCATAAAGACGACGAAGATTATTGACTGACAGTTGTAGGATTAATATCTTTGATTATTTGATGTTATACCACAAGAATGCAGGTAATTACGTTTTACTATTTATATTTGTCTTTATTCTTGTTACTCTTAGGCTCATGTTTGGTAGTTTTTATGTTGTATAGTAATAAATCTTAGTTTGTTTTACGATTGCGTTCTATCAGCATTGCTTTCCGTCCGCTATCGTCACGGCCCCAAGATGGCGGCGAGCGATCGCTTCAATTTGGGTCCAGTCGTATCTTCTGCGCAGCCGGCAGTGTGGGGACTTGGGCGCGACAGTAGCCCTCTAGCGGCAGGCAAGTTAAAAGTGTGCACACGACATATGATAACATATTAGAAAACGGGTTTTGCGTAATTTATATTATATTGTTATGCTATACAATAAGTGTATATGGTTGTTATTAATTCTACTTTAGAATCCTGGAAGAATTTCACACGCAGTTAATGTAGAAGTTTCAGAAGCTGGGAATAAACGTAATTCTTTCTGCTCCTTACAACTGAATCATGGCCCTAATCACGTATATCATGGTTTGAAATAATATAATTGTTCGTTGCGTGGTCGGTTAATTCAATTCATTCCTAAATATATTTATGAATCATTGGAACTTTGTATTTCCTGTGAGAAGAGTAAACATTAGTAGCTTCAAAATTGTAGAGAAAATCTCGTAGGGTACATCGCGTGGTGAACTTCTCTCCCTATTTCCTGAGAAATTAACGATTTTGCATACCGCAAATTGGGGTAAACTCGGGCGCAGAGGTAAACTTGAAAATAAAGAAAAGGGGAGGATTTAAACATTAATATGAAGTTCATTATTTTTCCATTTCCTAAGAACCGGTATTTCCTTTATTATTTTGAGTCACAAATAGTGCTGATGTTATGGTTTAAATTTTTATGGCAAGTTTACCGCATTTTACATTACATTTCCAGTTTTCACACATAATGCCTCATTTTAACATATCCTACCTATATAATACGTAATTTACATGCACTTACTGTTAATATGACGTAGGTGAGAACAAATAAATGAACACACAATTTTGTTGGAAAAATTGTAACTTCAATTAACTCAGAAAATGTAGGCCTAATTTTATTTTCAGAGCAGAAGTGGTGTAAGTCAAAAATGGGTAATGAGGGGTTAAAGTAAACATTCTGTAAAATACAGCGCAAAGCGGCAGTTAATATTGAATGTATTTAAACTATTAATAGTCAGTGAACAGCACGAAGGATATATTAATTGCTACTTTGCGCTGTATTTTACAGAATTTTTACTTTAAACCTCATTACCTGATTATGACTTACACCACTTCTGCACTGAATGGCTCAAATAATCACTGGGAATGTAAAATCAACATCAATAACAGTCGTGCAGATTATTACAGAAAAGATTGCTTTTTATATTAAATTTAAAAAGGCTCTTTTATTTCTTGAGAACTTAATACGTCTGCCACATGAATCTACACCAACACATCAGAAATTTATCGACACATTCTGGATTTATTCAAGAAGTGAATATTTTGCAAAAGGATTACTATACTCCAAGAATTCTTGCAAAATTAACACCATGATACCTACTTGAATGCTATATAACATTCAACTTTTGAAAAATATAAAGAAAAAAAAACACGAATACAAAAATTATGGAATTAAGTTACTTGCATTAAAAACTGTAGATATATTATCCAAAATCGTAATGGTTACACATTTACACATATGATCTCTGCAAAAAAATAATATACTGTAACAGGTATTTACTTTGTTTTTATTTAAACTATCCTTCCTGACATACAAATAGGTAACTGATAAGTAATAAAATAGTGTTTTATAGAACACAATACGTAGGCTACCTACAACGTGGATTATTGGTTATGACTGAGTTATGGTTTTCTCTTGGCCTTGAGGGAATCTGAAGATCGACAAATTCGGACATTTAAACTTGTTGTTACTGCGATTTTCGTCATTACACACATTGCCTTTATTCCGACGCATAATCAAAACGTTATTATAACATCTCGCATCCCTTTAAAGCACGTGCTGGCTGTATCAACCATAGACAAATAACAGAGAGTACCAACCCAATGACCAGTGCCTTGCCTGCCGCTTGGGCGCTAGTGTCGCGGATGTTGGCTACTGCGAAAGAAGTCACGTTATAACTCACATTTGTCTACACCTGTGGAGTAACGGTCAACATGAGCAAATGTTGGGTAACTTTCGGTGTTGGACCCCGGACTCATTTCACTGGCATTATCACCTTCGTTTCATTCAGACGCTAAATAACCTAGACGTTTATCAATTAAATTAGATTAGATTAGATCTTTATTAGCCGAATAGAATTACAAGAATTCATGGCGTCGTCAGTACACAAGAAAAATGACATAACATACAATATAATACAAAAATAGACTTAATTCTAAATAAATTTAACAGTTTAATATTAAGTGACATGCAAAAAAAAAAAAAAAAAAAAAAAGAGAGAGAGAAAAAAAATATATATAGGACAAACTTGATCTTCAGTCTCCACTGTTCTATCTAGTATCTTCTCTTTTTGCTTTTTCCTGTCTTTTCTTCAACTCTGAGTTACCTGAAACATAAATGGTCAAGGGCAGTATCAAGAAAAGTTAAATTCTAAAATTTTAAATTTAGGTATTCATTTGTACAAGATGGCATATGTGTTAATAAAATGTTCTTTACCTCTTTTTTTTTAATTTTCTTATGTTAAGTTCTTTGATTTTCTGTGGAAGTTTATTATATAAATTGCTGCCTCTATGTGATATGCTGTTAAGACTTCTGATAAGCCTGTGGTAATTCAGATGTATGTTTTGGGATGTTCTGGTGTTATACTCGTGATAGGTTGAATTTGTTTTAAAGGAATCTATGTTTTGATGAATAAAGCACACTGTTTCTAAAATATATATGCAGGGTACAGGTAAGATTTTTAGTTCTCTGAACATTTTTATACTTTCAGTCCGAATAGGAACTTTTTTAATGATTTTGAGTATTCTTTTCTGCAATTTGAGGACTTGTGTCACTTTTGGTGAAGATCCCCAGGTAATAATGCCATATGATAGTATTGAATGAACATATTAAAAATAGACTGATATTAAAAGTTCCATGGATGATATCTTCGCAAGGACTCGAAAAGCATAACATAAGCGACACAGCTTCTCAGTTAGATGTTGTATATGCTTTTCCCATGTTAGACTGGAATCTATCCATATACCTAAAAAATTTAGAGCATTCTACTTCCTTAATTATGGTATTACTGAGAACTATGTCAATCTGGTCAGTTGGATATTGATTGAAAGATACATGGACAAGTATTTTGATACCTATATTTAAAAAAGGTAATAAACAAATACCTGATAATTATTAAGGAATCAACCTCCTAAATACAGTTCTAAAAATAACGACTAAAATTATACACAGTAAGCTATCAGAACTTATCACACTAAGTGATGAGCAACAGGGATTTCGTGTAGGCCGATCAGGCACTGATGCCATTTTTATAGTCCGACAGATTACCGAAAAGGCCTTGGAGTTCAACAAACCAGCATTTTTATGTTTTATCGATTTAGAAAAAGCATTTGACTCTTTGCAGTTAAATACCATTTTAAAAATCTTAACTAAAAACAATGTACCAGATGGGCTGATTGCTCTTATTTTAAATATATATTCAGACAATACAGTAAGGATAAAAGTAAACGATCACCTAACAACTGCAATAGGTGTTAACAAAGGTGTTCGTCAGGGAGACTCACTGAGTCTTTTATTTTTTATTATGGTAATGGAAGAAATAATTAAAGAAACAAAGACTCAGAAAGGATATAAAATGGGAAGTAAAGAAATAAAAATGGTATGTTATGCCGATGATGTAATATTGGTAACAGAATGTGAAGATGATCTGCAAAGAATGTTACATCAGTTCAATACCAGCTGCCAAAATTATGGGTTTAAAATATCTACATTAAAGACAAAATCTATGGTCATAAGTAAGAACCCAATACGATCTAAATTAGAATTGGAAAAACAAATAATTGAACAAGTGATGTGCTTTCAATATCTTGGCTTCCAGTTAGCAAGCGCAGGCCTTTTACAAACCGAAATTTTAAACCAAATCACTAAAGCAAATAGAGTATCGGGATATTTGAACGACACCATATGGAGAAATAAATATCTCCACATTGAACCTAAGGTTCGAATCTACAAAACCGTGGTGCGCCCTATTCTCACTTATGCAGTTGAAATAAGACCTGAAACAGCAAAAACGAAACAGATGTTGGATACAACAGAAATGAAAACCTTAAGGAAAATTGTAGGAATCACAAGAAGGGACCATATACGGAATGATCAGATTAGAGAACAATGCAAAATACAACCAATCAGAGAATGGACGCAAATAAGGAGACAACAATGGAATGAACATGTATCTTGAATGGAAGAGGATAGAATTGCGAGAATCGCCAGGGATAACTACCCATCCGGAAGAAGATCCCCAGGAAGACCATTAAGCAGATGGAGAGATACTCTGGATTAACAGGCTGGAAGCCTAGAGAGAAGAGAAGAAGAAGAAGTATTGAAGACAGTCTTCATCTGACCCTAGATAGTGTTCGATAATTTGTTTGTTTGTTTTTTTTTTAATTCGTCAACTTTTGGGTACAGTATCGAAATCTTGGGTGATCTCCCGACTGTTCCTAAATTACTTTTACTTATTGCTGAGATGTAGTTCATTTATGATGCTGCACTCCCGTCATAACCAGGATGAACAGCGTGAAAACAAATTTGACAGATAACTATGAGAAGAGGAACAAAGGTGTACGATGTCTTGTGTAGTACTGAGGGTTATAAGTTCCTAGTTTTGATACATACACATTTTGGTGGGAATGTGCCTGTTGATAAAATGTTTCAGCGAATCTCCTAATGATAACTGGGATACTTTCCACGTTTAGATCTTGATGTATCTCTTCGTTTCTTGTGTACCACCCGCTGTTATGAATTACACGTAATACTTTATTTTGTACAACTCGAATGGGATCTAATGTTGTCTTAGGTGCGTATCCCCATACTGTAGAACCATACAAAAGCACTGACCTAATCAGCAATTTATAAATTGTCACTTTTTTAGATGTTGACAATGCACGTGTTTTAAAAGGGGATACATTTGTACCATTCTTGCTATTGTTTTTGCTCGTGTATTTGCAATGTTGGTATGCCATAACAGACGACTATCCAAATGGATTCCAAGATACTTAACAGAATCCTAAAATTCAAGAGCAGTACCATACAGTGTGAGTTTAGTTTGTGGTACATTTCGAGTTCTACTGAAGGCTATGACTTGACTCTTCATTGTATTTACAGTTAAGCGCCAATGTTGGAACCATTCTTCTATAAGGTGGACATGCCGTTGAAGTCGACCAATGGCTAGATCGGCATTACGATGTGTAGTGTATGCTAGAGTATCATCTGCATATAAGGCTAACCTGGTGACGTCAGTTTCTGGAAGATATGAAGTATATGCAAAATATAAGTAAGGGCCCAGCACTGAGCCTTGCGGAACTCCTCCTTGAATTTTCTTTTGTCTTGATAAACAGCCGTCTTCCTTAACACAGAAATGTCTGTTCCGAAGAAAATCAGCAATTATATGAATCAGTGCATCAGCAACCTCTGATTGGATTAATTTATAGATTATACCAGTATGCCACACAGAGTCAAATGCACTTTTGACATCGAGAAATATTGCTACCGTAGTAGCTCTGTTGTTGAAACCGATAGTTGTTTATTCAACAAGACGCAGCAGTTGGTGTGTTGTAGAGAGACCTTGTTGATATGCAACCTGATAGGGTGGAATAAGGTTTGGTGCACTTTGTAGAAGTCTGGTCATAAGAATCCGTTGAAATACTTTGCCAAGGGCATTAATCAAACTTATTGGTCTGCGATTTGCTGGAACCTTTGGATTTTTCTTTTGTTTGGGAATGGCAGTAATATATGCAAGTTTCCAAGCATCTGGAAAATATCGATGAGCTATACACTGATTGAAAAGCTTGGTAATATACATAAGTGCCTTTCTAGGTAAGTTTTTAAGTTCCATGTTGTTAATTTTATCAGGACCTGGTGCCTTTTTAGGTTTAAGGCGTTTAATAATGGTTTTGAATTCTTACGGGCTCGTTAAACAAATGTACTGGGATGCGGGACATAGTAGGAATGTGCTGACAGTTTCCTCGACATGGCGATAATGTTCAACTAAGCTGTCACATTCATTAGCAGGTTTAAATTGGTTCTCGAAACAATCGGCTATCAGTTCAGCTTTTTCACAAGACTTATAAACTGGGCCATCTTTGCCATGTAAAGGTTGATTTTTAGAGTAGGAATCATGTTTGGTTAACCGTTTGGTGATTGTCCAAATTTTATTTGACTGTCCTGCATCAGCAACATCTTTTTCAAATTTCGAAACTTTGATTTCTAGTGCCATTCTGTGCACTTTATTTTTCATAATGTTATATACGTTTTTGTCAATTTGTGATCTAGTTTTTTGCCAACGCTTACGAGCTCTCTGTTTAGCCATTCTTAGTAGACGTAAATTCGAGTTTTGATGGAGATAACTTTGTATTGGTTCTTTCTCTAGTGAAGTATATTTTGCTGCTTTCAAAGTATTTTCAAAGATTTTAATTCCTGCATCAATGTCGTCTTTTGTTGTAATCAATGGATTAGCAGAAATTGATTGTGAAATATATCCCCGATAGGACGACCAATCCATGCTGCTTAAGAAAGCTTGAGGAAATAGCCTCTCAGTAGTTGCTCTTTCAATGATTAAAACAACAAGGTTATGATCAGAGGACAATTCTTGTAAAGTGTCTATAAACAGGGGTACAGTATTACATCTGAAAAGAAATCCATCAAGTACATCTGGTTTATGAATTGCATTTTGAGGGTAGAAAGTAGGTTTGTTAGGAGCTAAGATTTGATAGCCGTACTTGTCAGCATGTTTTGAGAGTATGCGACCTCTGGTTGTTGTTACGCGTGAATTCCACTCAATGTTCTTAGCGTTAAAGTCACCGCCAATTATAAAATTATTTGATATACAGGATATTGCATCAAGTTCTGAAACGAAGAAAGGCTTATTTGGAGAGCAATACATCGATCCAATTAAAATGGTTTCGTTATTGTACTGAATTTCAATTAAAGTTATAGATATGTGTGTAAGCTGGGGTGATTGTATTCTGTAGTGTCTAATACAATTTTTAATTAAGATAGCTGTTCCACCAAAAGGGCCATTACTTCCATCAGAGCGATACACTGTATAATTTTTAACGCTAAGTCTCTTATTAGGTGTTAATTGAGTTTCTGTGATTAAAAACACATCTATATCATGCTGATGTAAAAAGTCGTCACGTACATTTTTATCCCTAGTCACTCCATTGGCATTCCAGGTCACTATTTGTAGTGGTTTGTGTAAGTTTTGTCTGGGTTTATTTTGTTCCATTTCCAAACAGACTAGAAACACCATCAATGAACACTGATATTTTATTAAAAATATCATTTTGTTGCTTCACTTGCAAGAAGGTTTGATGTAAACATCTTAAAGAATAACTGATATTAAATGTTTTTAAAAAGTTCCACCATTCTCTCAATTCATGAAAAAATTGACTAAAAGATGAACTGTCAGCAAATTGATCTGGTGCCTGTCGAGTATTATTATTATCGATATTTACCTTTCGGAATCCTTTAATAACCTGTTGAGTGACAGGAAGTGGAGGAAAAGACTGGGCGGAAAGATCTGGCTGCTTCTTATGGGTAGGATTCCTGGTTTTCACTCCATTTACGTAAGCTTGGTATTTTGGACACTGTCTAAAATTAGCAGGACGATCCCCTTGGCAATTTGCACACTTCGCAGGAATAGAAGTAGGTTTTTGACAAGAATATGATTCATGGTTTTCACCACATTTAACACATCGTGGTTGGATGTGGCATGAATGAGTCTTGTGGCCAAACCCTTGACACTTGTAACATTGAATCGCCCCTTGCCGGGAGATGTAATCTTCAATTTCCACTCTAAGATGGCAAAGACTGCGTAACTGACGAATATCGGGTTTGTCTTGTAATTGATTTACTGTCAGGACCCAAATTGGCATAGGCAACCATGTCATTAAGCCTGTGTTTTCATCTTGGACTTTTTTTCTTAATTGTCGAACTGACTCAATAGGATAATTTAAACTCCGAAGTTCAGTTAGGATTTCTTCAGACGAGGATTCATTTGGAAGTCCTTTTAGAACAACTTTCAATACTTTTGAAATGTTATAAAGAAAGGTATAGAAATTATATTTTTGCAAAATCAAATAATCTTGTAATTTCTCAAAATCATTTTTTGTTGAAACATATAGTTTCAGACCGACAGGACTAAACTTCCTTTCTGCTAATATTTGAAGTGAGTTCTTCAAAGTTTGTTGCAACTTAAAATAATCAACTTTACTTGTTACCACAATAGGGGGGTGGTGGCTTATGTTTCCGACTTCCATTTTGGGAATTTGCAGATTTTTCTTCTGTGGTGGAAAAATCCATTTGTAATGTAGGTTGTTGACTTATAGAATTATCTATTTCAATTTCTGGATCTTCTAATAGTGGTTGGAAAACATTGTTAGTTTTCACCGGAACTGTAGTTCCCATTTTCTTATACAAACGAGCAGCTGAAGTTCGGGGAAGAACTCCCTTCATTTTACTATGTACTGATTTGAATTTAAATTCATGTATGTCGGCTTCTCTAGCTGATGACATTTTTCCGACTTTACGCCGTGTTCCAGAAGAGTTATGAACTTAATCAATATGCGAAGAAATGGCATTCTTTTCCAGTTGTGTATTTATAGCAGCATCATAGATGTCTGAATGAACCTGAGCAGTAGTTATAATTTCACTGAAATCACTCGAATTTTCATTAGAAGTCATATTGAATAAACAACACAATGGGTCCGTCTACAGACGGCCCAAAAACGAAAAGAATGTAACTCAAATAAATATAATAATTGTAATTAACACACAAAAATTAAGAACTTGCTTTCTGCACAAATTTTAAATAATCTGAACAGTAGTGAAAGTTAAACACAATGTGAGCACTGTACGCAACAAGACGCAGCTACTAACTGACTAGCACTGCTCTCCACCGCGTACCACAGCCAACTGATAATTTGTTGGTGTAAGTGTGGCTTCTTCAGTTATTACTTCTACAAATAGATGGCAAAGATAATAGTAAGTGTTGCCAACTGTAGGCTACATAATCACAAATATCAAATTTCATTTGTCCATTTTGAATCTTGCGTACACCACTTTTAACACTTGAATATAATTAATTGATGAACTAGTGGACACGAGTAAGACCACTAGTTCATCAATTAATTAATTTCATTTGATTCAAGTTAATTTGAAGTTAAGAAATTGGAACTCTAGGCCAATGTTTTAATCTTAAACCTACTTTCATAATCTCTGAGTTTCATTTTGTTTTCAGTCTTCAGTCACTGATGTGAAGTGTTAAAACATTAGTGTAGGTACAGAATGAATTTATTGTTTACTTAAAGGAGTACACAACACAAAAAATGAACAATTAATATTTGAGAAGAAAAATTCGCTCCGGCGCCAGAGATCGAACCCAAGTCCTTGATTCTACGTACCAAGCACTCTGACCGGTGCCGGAGTGAATTTTTCTCCTCAAATATTAATTGTCAATATTACAGATATTATTCTGTAAGACAAATTAATAAATCTATAATATTCTCATAGCTGCAGTGCATATGTCTGTACAGATTACTGTCCACTTAACTGCAGAATCCCGGCCAAACAAGTCACTCAACTGAGTGCGCTCCTAATATAATGGCAGTTGACATTGGACATATACGTCAACATATATGCCTAACTTGGAGTCAGGCCACAAAGGGAAACATTGAAGGAGGGTTCGATCCGGTGCTGTGGATTGAATTTGGCATAGCTCAGTGGTCAGAACGCTTGGTACGTAGAACCAAGGACCCCGGTTCGATCCCTAGTGCCAAAGCGAATTTTTCTCCTCAAATATTAATTGTCAATATTATATATTATTCTGTAGGACAAATTAATAAATCTATAGTACAAGAAATGAAGTTGCTTTGAACATTTACAACACTGGTTTTATTTCTCTTCTACATCGCTTCATTGTCAATTTTTAGCACCCTTACATTATTAATTTCACAGCAGCAGACACACTATTCGTCCTGTGGCATTTCATTACATTTAGAACAAATACACCACACTTTAGTGTGAGATCTTCCTATTGTCACCACTACATCAGAATCGCTATGATCACTCTCGTCCTCACAATCACAAACCGAGTCGTTCTGGGGTTCTAACTGGTAAGGTAGAATATCACCCGAAGCCATTAATTGTTTGATTGTTTTTATCTCTAAAAACATGCAGGCAAGGCGCTAAATACGGCTTACTGCTCGGCACAACTGTGAGCTACGTAATGTCACAGTTCACAGCTGTTGAACTGGGTAGCAGCAATGCTGTCAGAAATAGAAACATGGAAATTTCACAGAATGTCTTATAATACATTTCTCTATTCGAATCAGTAATAAATTCAAGTTTGATTTTTGTGTTGTGTTCTCCTTAACAGCTTTAACACACCTTGTCTTACACGTGCAAGTACAGTACAGTAAAATAAGCTAGTAGTTACTCACCTGAAGAGTCAGCAATCAATCTGCAGCAAATTCTGTGAGCGCTGTGTTGAACAAAGCAAGTGTGGCTTTGATTTATATGAACAATTCAGTTCCACAGTAATTCTTTCTTCATCTTCTTTTCGTCGTTTTTCCATTCCTCCTCTCCTTAATTTAGGACTATCATAATAGATTTAACGCATTGTATAATTCACCTAACATAATTAGGACCATAAAATCCAGACGTTTGAGATGGGCAGGACATGTAGCACGTAAGGGCGAATCCAGAAATGCATATAGAGTGTTAGTTGGGAGGCCGGAGGGCAAAATACCTTTGGGGAGGCCGAGACGTAGATGGGAAGATAATATTAAAATGGATTTGAGGGAGGTAGGATATGATGGTAGGGACTGGATTAATCTTGCTCAGGATAGGGACCAATGGCGGGCTTATGTGAGTGCGGCAATGAACCTCCAGGGTCCTTAAAAGACAGTAAGCAAGTAAGTAAGTATAATTGATTTAACACTTGTATGGCTTATTAAATTAGTACCATCCACTAGTATTAACCGGTAGCCAAAACTCAAATATAAATTTTAATGCTTTTGATGTTATTCTAGGTTTCCTCAGCTTGGCTTTCGACAGTACGCAGACACTTTACATTTCTGATGATTCAGAATTAGGGCATACTTTCTGGTACTATCAAAAGGACCATGCTCCCAAAAACTGAAGACTGCTTAATCTCCCAGGTCATTTGGCTATTCAAACAATTGGACACTAGCTAGCAAGACACGAAAGACTTAGTACAGTAGAGAACCCTTCAATTTACAAGAACGTGATTTTAAGAATGGAAAATACAATAGCAATTAATTCTTAAACGATTAATAAATTAACTCTGATTACATGATTGGAAGCCCGAAATTTTTTTTTTTTTTGAATATGTAAAGTATATATGCTGACTTGTTATCCTGAGGAGCCAAGGAGCAATTCTGAAGGTTTTCTTTATCTTGTTGAGTTACCCTAATCATACTTCAATGTAATTTTTTTCTGAAGAAAATGAAATATTGTTATTCCCTTGCTTTAATGGAGTCTGCTAATAGTGTGTGTTTCTGCTTCTTTTATTCTTGTTACATTTTGTGAAGTTTAAACACTAAATTGAAAACTATTACTGAGATATTATCTGAATGTAAAAATGAGTAAAATTTAAACAGAGTGGAAGAATTTCGGTGATAGTTCTTTGAGAGACGAATCCTGAGCATAGTGTGACTGGAAAAAGTTCTCTACTATATCATTCCTTTGGGCTTACATTTCTCAGAAATGATAATTTTTTAGACATTCATTTCATGATGACGACTTTTCGATTCTCATTTTAGCATCAAAAACTCATTGAATTCTGCATTCATAAATTAGCATGCTTAAAAAGTAAATTTTTCACCGGTATTATCGCCTTCATCTCATTCAGACGCTAAATAACCTGAGATGTTGACAAAGCATCATAAAATAACCTACTAAAAATAAAAAGTAAATTTCCATGCCTGAAGTACTTTTAAGCACGCTATTTAGAAATACTGAAAACGTAAATTCCAATTATTCATTTATTATAAATATTCACAACACAATTATTTAAAATTGAAATTCATTTGGAAATTTCATACATAAATTATTCACTTCCGAATAACTCACTTTTCTAATTATATTAATCACTTTCGTTGTAATAATTGTATATTCCAAATACATAACGAGCAGAACTCCACTTAACTTCATAACAACCAGCAAAACAATCACATAGCCTACTACATATCCGAAGGCCATGAAATCTATCTCTTTCTATACAAATGCAATGCTCTTTTGTCTTCAACATCAGAAGTTCGCCATTGCGAGAGAATGAATCAACAATTTCATTGTCTTTAAAATATAAATACATTCAGCATTCTCAAGGGACTGTCTAAAACTGGTGCACAACCTGCGGGCCTCATGCAGCCCACTACTATGTTTGCTGTGGCCCGAGAATGAAGTTTCAAACTTAAAATTTACAAAAATATTTGAACAGACTTGTATTATTAATTACCGGTACTATAAATTACAGTAATCACTAATTAGTAAGACATTTATGTAAATTATTTATTATTGGAGGATCCCTGCAATCCTCCAAAAGAACATTTTCTAAAATATTGGCTGCAGTATTCATAAGGTTGAGCATCCATTCGGGCCAGTGGACAATCTTCACTTCTCATGTTTAAAATACTATCATTTCGCAACTTGTTGCATAAATAGCTATTATAATTATTATTTTTTTATCACTTTATCTTTTAAACACATTTACAAATACACATTTCGTAAACATTACACTCTTCAGTTGCAACAAATAATTTTGCATAATGTTTTTGTTAAAATTATGGTTCAAGAATAAGTATTTTAATACTTTAATTAATAATAGATCAGTTTAAGTAATGGATATTTTGCAACGCTGTTACAAGAAACGTGCTTCACTCTAAGCCTGAGCACTGCGGGAGCAAGGTGCAATGGCAGTCTCCTCATAACTGCCATCAGCGCTGCAGGGAAGAGTGTTTCTGTCCATTGGCAAGTGCTACTGAATTCACTGCTATGTAGAAATTTTTTCTAGAAACAAAATCTATTTCTTACTAAGTAAAAAGAAAGGACGCATAATGGCGAAGGAAGATTCTATTCCTTTCATCTTAAGGATTTAGTGTGTGAAGTCACTGCTATTGAACTCCTTCTACCTTGTATGAATTTTCGTACCACCATTAAAAGAAGAGATGCAGCTCTTCGCTTATTTCATTCTCTGTGAAATGAAACAACCCAGAACTCACCACGTGGAGGTGGCTGCATGTTGAGTTCCGCCCTGCCCATCCCAACCTCCCTACCATGTGGGCAAGTGTTTTTCATTGTTCTTTCTTTGTCATTTATTAATGTTCATACTCTTCGACTTGAATCAATATTTACGTTTTTATTTCATATCTTTTTTGTCTCAATTTATAGAGAAATAATATAAATTTATAAGATGCTCCAGTACAATATAATCAATCACTGTATGTCAATGCAACGAAAAATATGAATAAATGCTTGATGTCATTCTTTTTGTCTGCCATTTTCTTTTTTGTTCTTTTTGTAGGATCGTGCATATAAATGTATGTACGATAGCTAATAAGTAAAAAAAAACTTTCAGTACGATGGATAATATTCTTTGACACGAATTTAGTAACTTTTATTTCTTGTTTCTCTATTTTCTGGTTTCTCCAGTTTTTGGGGTGCACAAGGAGCCATTTGTGCCCAAGTGTTACAGCAGTAATCTACACCTTTAATTTAGAAGAAGGACATTATATTTCGTTCAGTCATTGCGCAAACCATTTCCAATTTCATATCTTCTGCTAGCTTTTTAGCCAATTTCTTCCTTGGTATGTGTCTTGACCATATGAATTCTGAAGATTTTCCAAAAATATATTCTTCCTTTAATATGCTGACAGTTATTACATTTATATAATAAATCACCTTACAGATTTTTTCGTTTGCACTAGAGATATGCATTTTTACTAATCATTTCTGTTACATTTCAAACATATTTTCGTTTCCTTTAAAGTAAGCTTTACGTTATTTAATGTTCTCTGACATTGTCTTAGTACATTCTATTATTCCTTTTCACACCACCGTTGCTCTTATTACTGATCCAAGTCTTCGTACTCTACTAGATGGTCCTCATCCATAATAATGTCAGGAGTTATTTTCCAGTGGCGTATACTGGTTAAAGGGTTTGGGCTACCACTGACCCTATTATTACACAAAATATATTTTAAAATCCCTATAATAAAATTCCTTACATATTTATGTGAATTCCAGACGTCTTGATTGGGACGAAAATACGTTGATGACTTCGTCATTGAAATTACAGTTGGGCCACTTGCAAAGTTTCTGTAGAAATGACTTTTCAATGGACATCAGTGCCAAGCCGGATAAACGTTCTTGTGTATGAGTTGATCTACAGTAGGATTTTATTCTCTTCAACGCAGAAAATGTTCTTTCTACCGATGCTGACGTAGCTGGTATTGTCACAATTAATGTTGCCAATTTAAGGACTTCAGGAATAACTTGGTTCAGCTGGTTTTCATATATGGCAGATAATATTTCATGGATAGGTTTGTTCGAAAAATCAAAGACTTCTGCTGAATATATTACACTTAATTCATTTTTCAAACGTATTTGATCAAAGTGACTGTTATAGGACTGAAATAATTTGTTTAGTGCCTCATTCGGGAAGTTTTCTCTATAAGCAGAACATTTTTGAGAATCTAGAAGATGTGTGAACTGAAGCTTTCCATAATCAGAAAATCTGTCAGTAATTTCCATGTGCATACGATCTAGTATTCTGCCTGTATTTCAATTCATCATCTCCTTTTCTTCGCTTTAATGGTGGTTCCATTGTATTGGCGAAGAATTTTCATTTTCCATATTACTCCATATGGACGGAAACCCACTACGTCTGAACTCGGATATAGTATTTTTTTAACTTCGATACCTCTTGCAAGTATTGCAAGTAGTATGCTATGTCTAGACTTTTTGTCTGAAGAATATTGTAGAGCACATCTGTATGTGCGAACACTCTAGCATAGACTTCAAGAAGAAATATATTCTGAAACTGTGTGAAAAAATTCTAATATCCTTGAGCCTGCACAATTACAGCATCATCCCAGTTTTCTTCAGAGTCATTACAAATGATATTTTCAAAGAAAGCAGTCCGTTTTTCTCTGTATTCCTTTACTGTATTTACAAGCCGAGATGTAAAATTCAATCTAATTGGTGCTACTTTTGGGAGTTTCTTGTTCATAAATTCCTTGAGTTTTCTGATCTTTTAGGAGATGATGAGAAAAATGCAGCTAAACCCGACAGTGTTTTGAAAAAATGCGGCATTCTGGAATGGATGAAGTAGTTTGTTGCAAAACTAAATTGAGAACATGGCTGTAACAATGGACAAATAGTGCTTGAGGATATTTTTCTTGAACTTTTGTTTTCAAGCCATTAATATTTCCCGCCATAACTGAAGCACCATCGTATGTCTGTGCAATTAACTTATTGCCGACATTGTATTCTGCTGTAACACCTTCCACATGCTGAAACAAAGCAGCAGCAGTTTTGTCCGAACTGACATTTGTGAATCCTATAAACCGTTCATAACCCCACTTATAGCAAATATTAAGTCATTCTGAATTGCGGGAGAAGTACCACGAAATACTGTTGAACTCTCAAGATGATTGGCCAGTAAATGGTCAAATTCACTTAAGGAACTTAAATATTCAATATAATTTCCTATATTGTCTGATTTCACACTCTCGTTATGACCCCGAAAAGCCAATTCTTGTTTTCCTAGAAAGCAGACTGCGTTAATAAGACGCAGTAAAATCTCCCAATTTTTTTTTCACAAGGGCATTGTGTTGCTTGATGTGTACAGCTTTTTGCTTATCTAGCTGTAAAGCAATTCTTGTCTTTCCAAAGTTTGCAAAGTTCATGCTACTACAAATATGAGCTTTTGATTTGTCGTACTCTAGGACTGCCGTTCGAAGGGAGTTCATATTAGAAAACCCCTCTTTTGACCACACATTAGTTTCGCGGCTAAATAACAAACATGGCCAGCAAGATAGTTTAGACAGTTTAGAACTACCACACAACCAATTCCACTTACCATATGATGTTGAAGTGAAATGGCGTGTGTACTCACGCTGTTTTTCTTTTACGTCCATGGACAAATTTAACTCAGGAGTTGGTCTTTCCATTTTCACAATTTCAACTTTCTCGTTGTTATGTACGACGGTTAAAAGGCACTTTTAATAAACCTTTTATTACACAGTCATTTTCAACACAAACCTTTCCAGAAACTCGTTCTGCCATATTTTTCACAATATCACTTAATTGGGAAATTAAAAACTTAGTAATTCACAATTAATGTAACTCTTAGACATTCGAACAAATCACAGATTTAAAATAATGCACTGCAAGAACACAATCACATTCAGAGCTAGCGTACTAAGCGTATTGTTGCTTCGCGCCTGCGAAGAAACCGATCACGAGAGCGGCAACTCACGGCCTACACTGCACGATAGATACAGTAGGGAGCGGGGGGGGGGGGGAAGGGCAGTTGTGCGAAGGACAGCGTGAGCGAAACGGTCACAGGCTACCTCACGTAGCAAGCGGTTTCTCCAGCGATGCCGCCTTGACAACTTGTTTCTTTTCGAGAGTAGAGAGCACATATAAATCTAACAATTACTTTAATTTTAATTACTATGGTAAAACTAATAATACAAAATTATTACATTATGTTATATTATAAACTTTTTTTTTTTTTTGTAATTTCCTTGGGCTACCGCCGGTAGCCCCGGTAGTCCGCAAAATACGCCCCTGTTATTTTCAGAATCTGTTATATTCAGACAATGAAGATGTCTTTCCACGCAGTTCTCATTATTTGCCAATATGAATAAGACGACTGCTTCTCTTCTTTTTTTTATGGCTACCTTCCATTCAGAGGTCACTTGCCCTCTATGTTAAGTCACATTTTCGTTGCACATTATTGCAGTTATTGCGGTTTTGTTACACGTTTAATTAATTATTGTGACCTTTCTGTTACAGCAGAAGAATCGTAATTTTCTATTGCAAGCATAAAAATTCGAACAATTCTTCACTGCTGGATGATCTTTCTTCAATAACGCGAATGATGCAAATTAAAAAAAAATATATATTCTTAAGTCTATTTTTGTATCTAAAATTTCTACACTGTTGTACCCAGCATAAAAGGTTATTGAATATTGCAGATAATAGTAAAATTTATTGTTATTTTAGAAATTACGATTTTATCCATCATCGTGGTGTTGCAATATCAAAGTTTAAAGTTTCCATTGCGATGTTGGTCAATAAATTATCAACCGTTTAATATTTCAATGTTGTATATATTGTGAAGTGTATGTCTCTGTTGGGTACAATTTCAATTCTGTTTCCTATTCTAATTTCCGTTATTACGTCAATATATATTTTGTCAGTGAAATAAATGCTCTCGAATACAAGATTATTATTACATTTGTATTATATGTAATGAGATTTCTTCAAGTCATTCCTCAGAATTAAGAGAATGAATGTTTTATGTTATAAAATTGCAGTGACAGATGTTCTACTATTCGTGAAATAATTTAAAGAGCGGAATTGTAGACCATTATCTGAAGTTAACTGTGCATTTAACTTCAATTGTGTAATTTGAGCAACCTAATCTAAACACAAAAATGTGAGGATTCGATCATTAATATAACTAAAGTAAATAGTGGAACTGAGGAAAAGATCGAGGAATAATTAGTTAAGTATTAAGGGGAAGACGGACAGAATCAACCAGTAAAACGAAAAGTAGTAAAGAGAGGTAAAGAAAGTTAGAAGTGGTAAGTAAAGAATATTGAGTGTTTTATGTATGAAAGAGTGGAAGAATCTGGGAAGTGCAGTAGAGAAAAAATGAAAGTGAGTACAAGTAGAGAGAGTGAACCGTAAAATCTATACCAATTAAAGAGAAAAAGTGATAAGTGAATTGAAGAAGTGGTAGTAAGGAAATACTACAAATATACTATTCGAATATTGGAACACTGAATGAATGCAAGAGTAAAGAGTAAAATTTTGAGAAAAGGTCAGTGAAAAATAGGGCAAATAATTTAATATTGTAATGTAGATAATTAGTGAATATTAGTCAGATATAATTGAAGATAAACAGAAAATTAGAGATAATACAAATGAAAGGTAGCAACGATAGCAGAAGAGGATTAGTTAGACTGTAGCCGAGTGTGTTTCTAAACAAGAGTAATGTAGACAACTATTGCATAGTTATTAGTAGGGACCAGATTTGTAGGTTTTTTTTACCTATTCTTTTCCTTGCTTCTGAACTCCTAATTTCTTCAATACTTTTCCGAATTATGATCGTAGGAGTCATATATGTGAAATTTGTTGAACCTAAAAGAACCTAAAGTGGACCTTAGTAACTAAAAAAAAACTAAATCATTGTTGGTAAGCTTTATCCTATATTTACTGCACTATATATTGACTTTTTTTTTGTTTTGAGAGAAATATCAATACATTTCTCTAAGGATTTTCCTTAGCAGTGATAACATCTATGGCTCCCTTGCTTTCCTCAAGACACATTTCAGTGACCTCACAAAATATATTGAGTACTTGGAACCTTTGTCGCTACAACTAAAAGATCAATTGGTGTCATTAACATGCTTCTTCAGAAACAAGTAGCCTTAATTCCATTTTTTAAACAATCGGTTCTCTCCGTTAATGACCGCAAATTTAAAAATGTTAAATGACATAATAATAAACAGCTACAAATAAAGGAAAACTGCAATTTAACATGCTCTTGCATAATTTAAAATGCTGACTCACGCCACAAAGAATGGGAGTAGATTTCTGCTCAGTAGCACAGTATAAAGCCAAGCCAAGCCAACCATAAGAGAGTATCTAAGTAAGTAACTAACTAACAAGTAAGCAAACAAACAAATAATGCAATGTAAAATTACTCAAACAGAATTGCTTACCTATGAACAAATGGTAAGGGAAACAGGTAGGAACACGCAGAGGGCGATCTATCTGAAAATGGCTCTTAAGACATAAAATTTGTAACTACTTACGCGTCTTACGCTTCTTACGCCTAAAAAGACGACGAAGTCCACGAAATACATATCTTAAACAGGGCCAGCAGCAACCCTTCGTTCTTCTTTCCTTATCTTCTTCTTCTGCTGGTAGTTCTGCTGATAGTTCTTCTGCTGGTAGTTGTTCTTCTGCTGGTAGTTGTTCTTCTGCTGGTAGTTCTACTGGGAATTCTTCTGCTGGTAGATCTTCTTCTGCTGATAGTTCTTCTGCTGGTAGTTCTTCTTCTGCTGATAGTTCTTCTTCTGCTGATAGTTCTTCTTCTGTTGGTAGTTCTTCTGCTGGTAGATATTCCAATGAAGGTGCCGGCATGGGATCTAACTTGGCAGCTGGCATGGGGGCTGGCATAGCAGATCGCAAGGCAGCTAGCATGGGGGCTGGCATGTCAGCTAGAACGGCTGCTGGCATGTCAGCTGACATGGCAGCTAGCATGGAGGGTGGCATGTTAGTTAGCATGGCAGCTAACATGGTAGGTGGCATGGCAGCTAACATGGCAGGTGGCATGTCAGCTAGCATGTCAGCTGGCATGGGATCTCGCATGTCTTCTGGCATGCGACCTCGCCTGGCAGCTATCATGACATCTAAGGCAGCCATCCTGGCAGTTACCTTGGCATTTAGCATGGGGATTGGCATCGCACCCGGCAGGGGATCTAGCAAGGGGGCTCTGGCTCGATATGTGGCACTTGCAAGGCAGCTGCGATGTCATCTGTAAGAATCAAAATTGACTTGTTTAAGCATGTGCCACTGCATTAGGTGGCTTTCAGTGAATGGCATATTAATAGGATGAGGATTCGAATGAAAGTGCATATTTTTACTGTCCATTTGCAAGTAATAGAAAATTATTTTATATATGTTTTGAATGGATGTAATTACGAATATTCAAAATTAATTGTACATATTTTTGCTCATTTCAGGTTTTCCTGTATATACTGGATTATTCAGCATGCAATGTAGCATATTTCAGTATTTTGTGGCATAAAACCCCAAATTAGCATATTTTGTAAAAATAATATTTAGAACTTATTGTTTGTCAGCACATAATTTTCCCTTAACTGTACTCGATGGTGGGAAATTCCTTGCATATGCAGTATGGGTGTGGAAAAACCAAAACCACCACACTATGCTTTTGTTCCATTGTGCTATTGCACAACAAGAAGCACTCCCAAACACCTCTACCTACCTGACTTCATCATCATCATCTATACAAGTGTTAGGCCATGTGGACTAATACAATTTTATAATAAACAGGAATTTTCTTCCCAACTCTTTTTCGGATGTCCCACAGATCTTTTCCCGTGGGATTGATAGTGAAGCATAGCTTCTGGAATTCTGTGGGATCTCATACATTGCAAGTGGCTCATCCAGTTCTGATATTTCTATATGAAATAGAATACTGATTCCAGACCGAGTTCTTCCATTACTTCGTCTTTGCATTTATGATCCCATTTTGTATATCATGCTCTTCTTCGCATAAATCTCATGCTTTCATCCAGCCACCTTAAAGTCCATGCCTCACTACCATAACAGAATACAAGGTTTGTTAAACGCGTATTCTAGTGCGTTTCTGTACCAGGGAAGGTTTCATTATCCTGTTTATTATTTCCATAGTTTTGGAGTATTTTACAACTTTGCTTATTATATCCAAATCATTATCAAATATTTATAATTTGTAGCCAAGATATGTAAAATCATTAACTTATTCTAAAATTATGCTATCTAAACATATTTTACTAGGGACAGGTTATTTTCACCAGAAGGCCATAACTTTTTTTTTCCTGTATTTAACTTACAATATTTCGAAAACCCACAACTACGGTATATAACATACCATATATCAAAACACCCTCACTCATATAACATCAGCAAACTTATCTTATTGACAGGTTAATAAACACACCAATAAACAATCAATCTCACAAAAAATAATATAATTACATATCGATGACCCAGAACCAGACTGTTCCAAGCCCATTTTACTTCTCCTTTCAGGAGAGCTATTTAAACTCCTGACATTCAAAGCTTCATGAAAAAAATTGAAAAAGCTTCATAGCAACCTTATGGAGAGGAATATTTACAGTTTTGTTCGATTCATATATGCAGACAAGAACTGGAACACAATGAAACACAGATTTATTTCTTATAACAAGTTGGGCTTAAAATAGTCTGGTTCTCAGCCATCGATATTACAATTAGAAATAGAAAACGGCTTCAACAAAAAAATAATACAAAACTTTATACACAAACGCTTTAGAACACAAAAAAATAATACAAAACTTTATACACAAACGCTTTAGAACACAAAAAAATAAAACACACACTACTCTGCAACCCATAGAATCTAAAAAGAAAAAAAAAACACACATGGGCATCCATGACATATATAGGAAAAATAAACAATCAATTACACTAGCCTGCGAATTTCAACTTTGTGTTTGTTGCCTGAAGTAAATAATGTGATGTTACTGTGTATAATGTCGATGTGCTGAATTCGAATTTTCAATCCGTTTACTTCTATCACGTCACGTTTGTTTGCAAAATCACTTTAAATGTATTGTATAATTACGTGAATTTCATCACAGAGTTTTTCATTTCACTTTTTTATTTCAAATAAAAAAGCAATATTTAAAAGACACAACTTGCTGCAATTATGTGTATGGTTGTTCATATATGTCACTAGAGTGTTTTTGCTTTGTTTTGTCTTGTTTACTTCACTATTGCATGTGTAAATTAGCACAATGCATCACACAAAAAATTACACCACTCCTTCTTAGTTTTGTCTTCAAGTATTTCACGCTTTAACATCCAACAATAATGAGAATGCATACTGGTGCTCCATCGTCCCTGGCATCTCCTTTCGAACTCCTGCAGATCCTTGTGAAATCGTTCACCTTGCTCTTCACTCAAAAACCCTAGATTTTCGGGGAAATAATCTAGGTGAGAAAACAGAAAATGAATTTTGATAGTCATGTTACAACCAAGTTCCTTGTATGGTTCAAGCATGTTAGCCATATTGTTTCGGTAATTAGGTCCCTTGTTGTTACCAAGAAATTTTAAAACAAATTCACAGAAAGATATCCATGCTGCTTTCCCCTTTTCATCCACAGTGTATTTAAATGCTGCATCAGACATCTGTTTTCTTTTGTCAGGATCATTAAATATATCTTCTTTTAATTTGCTTCAGATAGTAGTGGAACTTTCTCACATATGTACTTGAAACAGTCTCCTTCCTTATTTAAAGCCACGTTCTGCAGCACCCGACTGTGGTAGATAGTCACTGTCACTCGTCACAATTTCCCTCACCTTCACATCAGACTCAGATGAAAACTATTCAAGATTTTCTAGTCGCACAGTGAATGGTACATCAGGCCCATGGGGTACAGGTAAAATGGATGACTGAATAACTGGATACACGATTTGCTTTTTATTTTTAGAATCGTACCCCTTCACATCACACGAACAGAAGTAGCAGTCATTAATATGGTTCAACTGCTCTCTCCAAACCATAGGTACCCCAAAAGATAGCAACAGTCTTCTGCCTTTGATCCAATGATGAAGTTCTTCAATCCATACTCTACATACTTTATGTGGTGCCCAAGCTTTACTTTGATTTCCAAGTTTGATTCCAAAATGAGCAAGATATGACTTTTTCACAAAATCTGTAAAATTACGCCTCGCTTAGGCAATGTGTACATTTTATATAAGGTCTATAACAAAAATGGTCTGGATTATTTATACATTCTCGATGCGACATGATAAATACTTTCTTACTGAACTAAAAACTCTCAACTTTCTACTACACAAAAAAAGCTTCAAAAACTGAATTCGTTTCGTTTCCAGATGAAACACAGACTATTGAAATATGAAAGGAACTAGACTAGTTGAGTTGAGTCTCTCACCAATATATGGCTGACATTTCTATCTCCCACAAATAAAAAAAAAAGCAAGGCTGCACGTTATTTCACCATAACTTCCTTATACGCTTGCACCCTCTATCTGCTACGAAACATCTGTTATCCTTGATTTTCAATATAAACATCATAAAATATGTTGAATACATTTGGTTTTCGTATCTTAACATACTAAAACTACAGTTGTTAAAGTATTATAGTTCAAATAATAACGCTATAAATTGTCGTAATATTTTATAAAAATTGAAATAAAAAATGGTACATGATAGGAACTTTCTGGCTTCGAATTTGAATTCAGCATGCTAAAAGTACCCTAAGAAAATTCAAACTTTGGAGGCAGAAATTTCATCACAGACTAGTGTTATCAGCCTTTTAATAATAATAATAAAAAAAAAACAAATGTTACACATAAGACGAATAATACATTAAACAGCTTTATAACAAGTAAATTGGGAGAAAGAAATGAACACTTGCAAAGCGGCATATAAAAGCTTAATGTAGGACAAACAAAATGGAATTCAAGGAACATACTCAGATTTTATCAATATTCGGAACAAATCAAAATTTGCTGCTTACTTGATCGACTCAGGCCATGAATTGAAGAACATAAATAATACGTTACAGATCCTAAAAATAGTTACTTACTTACTTATGGCTTTTAAGGAACCCGGAGGTTCACTGCCATCCTCACATACTCCTGGCATCAGTCCCTATCCCACGCAAGATTAATCCAGTGTCTACCATCATATCCCACCACCCTCAAATCCACTTTAATATTATTCTCCCACCTACATCTCAGTCTCACCACAGGACCTTTTCCCTCCGGCCGGCGTCCCAACTACCACTCTGTATGAGTTTCTGGATTCGCCCATACATGCTACATGACCTGCCCATTACAAAAGTCTGGATTTTATGTTAATTATGTCAGATGAATATAATTCGAAAAATTGTTAACAACCCCCAAATAATTAATACAGCTGAAGAATACTTTACTGTTAGAAATCATATTCAGAATATTCAATTTCTCAAAGAATAGATTCCAAACACTCAAAATCCACTTCATCGTTTATTATTTAAAACTACTCATCGATCAATAACTCTCGCTAAATGACCGGACACCCCCTCCACCTCTCCTCCAACCCAAAATCCTTTAAGTTCCACATAGTCAGTAGAGCAGTTTTAAGTAATGAATTTATTAACAAAATTCCATCTAAAGTAATTTTAAAAACTTCGTACACTATACAATGGACGGGTATACGGAAAGAACAAAGTTTTGAGAAAATGACTTTTTATGTTTAAAACGCTGCCATTTATTTAAATTAATACTTGAAAAGTTATTTCAAAATATAAATGTTGCACTGGTATCTGCTCTGAACTTATGAATAAAAAATATGACTTTAAACCAGTTCTTGTCGCTTAATATTTCAACATTGCACGTTAATGTAATTTCTTTACAATGATTAAAAAATCAAAGTCCTGAGAAATAAGGAAAGAATAATCAAGGTCCTATAATACAATTAAACTGTAACGATTCACAATGTTATTAACACAATATTTCTTGCTGCACTTTCACAATTGTTGAATTAATCATCATAATCACAAGAGTTGAATTAATCATAATCACAATAGTTATTTAATCACCATAATCGCAATAATTGAATTAATCATCATAATCGCAATAGATGAATTTATATCTTAATCGCAATAGTTGAATTAATATCATAATCGTAACAGTTGAATTAATCATTATAATCACAATAGTTCAATTAATCATCATAATTAAAATAATTGAATTAATCATCATAATCACAACAGTTGAATTAATCATCATAATCACAACAGTTGAATTAATCATCATAATTACAATGGGTTAATTAAACATCCCAATCACAACAGTTGAATTAGTCATCATAATTACAATATTTGAATTACTCATCATAATCGCAATAGTTAAATTAATCATCATAATCGAAAGAGTTGATTTAATCATCACAATCGCAATAGTTGAATTAATCATCATAATCGCAATAGTTCAATTAATCATCACAATCACAATAGTTGAATTAATCATCATATTCACAATAGCTGAATTAATCATAATTACAATAGTTGAAATAATCACCATAATCGCAATAGTTGAATTAATATCATAATAATAGTTGAATTAATAATCATAATCACAATAGTTGAATTAATCATCACAGTCGCAATAGTTGAACTAATGATCATAATCACTGTAGTAGAATTAATCATCACAGTCGCAATACTTGAATTAATCATCATATCGCAATAGTTGAATTAATATCATAATTACAATAGTTGAATTACTCATCATAATCACAATAGCTGAATTAATCATCACAGTCGCAATAGTTAAATTAATCATCATAATCGCAATACTTGAATTAATCATCATAATCACAATAGTTGAATTCATATCATAATGACAATAATTTAATTAATCATCCAAAACGCAATAGTTGAATTAATCATCATAATCGCATTAGTTGAATTAGTCATCATAATCACAATAGTTGAATTAATCGTTAAGGTCGCAATAGTTGAATTAATCATCGTTATGGCAATAGTTGAATTAATCATCATAATCGAAATAGTTGAATTAATATCATAATTACAACAGTTGAATTAATCATCATAATCGCAACAGTTGAATTAATCATCATAATCGCAACAGTTGAATTAATCAAAATAATTAGAATAGTTGAAATAATCATCATAATCGCAATAGTTGAATGAATCATCATAATCGCAATAGTTGAATTAATGTCATAATCACAATAGTTGAATAATCATCACAGTCGCAATAGTTGAATTAATAATTATAATCGCAATAGTTGAATTAATCATCATAATCACAATAGTTGAATTAATCATCATAGTCGCAATAGTTGAATAATTATCTTAATCACAATACTTGATTTAATCAACACAGTCGCAATAGTTGAATTAATCATCGTAATTGCAATAGTTGAATCAATCATCATAGTCCCAATAGTTGAATTAATATCATAATTACAATAGTTGAATTAATCATCATTATCACACTAGTTGAATTAATGTCATATTCATAATAGTCGAATTAATAATCACAGTCGCAATAGTTGAATTAATAATTATAATCGCAATAGTTCAATTAATCATGATAATCACAATAGTTGAATTAATCGTCGTAATCGCAATAGTTGAATTAATCGTCAAAATCGCATTAGTTGAATTAATATAATAACAGTAGTTGAATTAATCATCATAATCACAATAGTTGAATTAATCATCATAATCGCAAATAGTTCAATTAGCCATCAATATCGCAATAGTTGAATTATTATTCATAATCGCAATAGTTGAATTAATATAATAATAACAGTAGTTGAATTAATCATCATAATCACAATTGTTGAATTAATCATCATAATCACAAAAGTTCAATCATTCATCATAATCGCAATAGTTAAATTAATCATCATAATCAAAATATTTGATTTAATCATCACAGTCGCAATAGTTGAATTAATCATCATAATCGCGGTAGTTGAATTAATCATCATAATCACAATAGTTGAATTAATCATCATATTCGCAATAGTTGGATTAATCATCATAATCGCAATAGTTCAATTAATATCATAATCGCAATAGTTGAATTAATCATCATAATCACAATAGTTGAAATAATCATCACAATCACAATAATTGAATCATCATAATCACAATAGTTGAATTAATCATCGTAATCACAACAGTTGAATTAATCACCATAATTACAAGAGTTTAATTAATCATCCCAATCACAACGGTTGAATTAGTCATCATAATTACAGTAGTTGAATTAATCATCATAACCTAAATATTTGATTTATTCATCACAACCGCAATAGTTGAATTAATCATCATAATCGCGGTAGTTCAATTAATCATCATAATCCCAATAGTTGAAATAATCATCATATACGCAATAGTTGAATTAATCATAATTACAATAGTCGAATTAATCATCATGTTCGCAACAGTTGAAATAATGATCATAATCGCATTAGCTGAATTAATATCATAATAACAATAGTTGAATTAATCATCATAATCGCAATAGTTTAATTAATATCATAATAACAATAGTTGAATTAATCATCATAATCACAATAGTTGAATTAATCATCACAGTCGCAACAGTTGAACTAATCATCATAATCACAATAGTTGAATTAATATCATAATCACAATAGTTGAATTAATCATCACAGTCGCAATAGTTGAGTTAATCATCATAATCGCAATAGTTGAATTCATATCATAATCACAATAGTTGAATTAATCATCACAGTCGCAATAGTTGAGTTAATCATCATAATCGCAATAGTTGAATAAATATAATAATCACAATAGTTGAATTAATCAACACAGTCGTAATTTATTTGAATAAATATCATAATCATAATAGTTGATTTAATCATCACAGTCGCAATAGTTGAATAAATATCATAATCACAATAGTTGAATTAATCGTCACTGTCGCAATAGTTGAATAAATATCATGATCACAATATTTGAATTAATCATCACAGTCGCAATAGTTGAATAATTATCTTAATGACAATAGTTGATTTAATCAACACAGTCGCAATAGTTGAATTAATCATCATAATTGCAATAGTTGAATCAATCATCATAGTCGCATTAGTTGAATTAATATCATAATTACAATAGTTGAATTAATCATCATTATCACAATAGTTGAATTAATCATCATAATTACAATAGTTTAATTAATCATCATAATCACAACAGTTGAATTAATCATTATAATTGTAATAGTTGAATTAATCATCATAATCAAAACAGTTGAATTAATCATCACAATCACAATAGTGAAATTAATCATCATAATCGCAATATATGAGTTATCCATCATAATCACAATAGTTGAATTAATCATCATAATCGAAATAGTTGATTTAATCATAATAATTACAACTGTTGAATTAATCATCATAATCGCAATAGTTGAAATAATCATCATAATCGTAAATGTTGAAATAATATCACAATTACAATAGTTGAATTAATCATCATATTCACAATAGTAGAATTAATATCACAGTCGCTGTAGTTAAATTAATCCTCATAATCGCAATAGTTGAATTAATCATCATAATCGCAATAGTTGAACTAATCATCATAATCACATTAGGTGAATTAATCATCATAATCACAGTAGTTGAATTAATCATCACAGTCGCAATAGTTGAATTAATCATCATAATCGCAATAGTTGAATTAATCATCATAATCGCAACAGTTGAATTAATATCAAAATCACAATAGTTGATCGCAATTGCAATAGTTGAATTAATCATCATAATAGCAATAGTTGAATTAATGATCATAATCACAATAGTTGAATTAATCATTACAGTCGCAATAGTTGAATTAATCATCGTAATTGCAATGGTTGAATTAATCATCATAATCGCAATAGTTGAATTAATATCATAATTACAAGAGTTGAATTAATCATCATAATCGGAATAGTTGAATTAATCATCACAGTCGCAATAGTTGAATTAATAATTATAATCGCAATAGTTGAATTAATCATCATAATCACAATAGTTGAATTAATCGTCATAATCGCAATAGTTGAATTAATCATCATAATCGCAACAGTTGAATTAATATCAAAATCACAATAGTTGATCGCAATTGCAATAGTTGAATTAATCATGATAATAGCAATAGTTGAATTAATCATCATAATCACAATAGTTGAATTAATCATTACAGTCGCAATAGTTGAATTAATCATCGTAATTGCAGTAGTTGAATTAATCATCATAATCGCAATAGTTGAATTAATATCATAATTACAAGAGTTGAATTAATCATCATAATCGGAATAGTTGAATTAATCATCTTAATCGCAATAGTTGAATTAATAATCATAATCGCAATAGTTGAATTAATCATCATAATCACAATAGTTGAATTAATCGTCATAATCGCAATAGTTGAATTAATCATCATAATCGCTATAGTCGAATTAATATCATAATAACAGTTGTTGAATTAATCATCATAATCACAATAGTTAAATTAATCACCATTATCGCAATAGTTGAATTTATCAACATAATCGCTAGAGTTGAATTAATATGATAATTACAATAGTTGAATTAATCATCATAATCACAACAGTTTAATTAATCATCATAATTACAATAGTTTAATTAATCATTATAATCACCACAGTTGTCTTAATCATCATAATTACAATAGTTGAATTACTCATCATAATCACAACAGTTGAATTAATCATCATAATCGCAATAGTTGAATAAATCACCGTAATCAGTCCCAACAAACAAGGAAAGAGTAATCAAAATGTCCAGCATAACGATTAAACTATAATTATTAACATAATATTTCTTGCTCCTCTTTCACCATAGTTGACTTAATCATAATTGCAACAGTTGAATTAATCACCATAATCACAATAGTTGAATTAATCATCATAATCACAATAGTTCAATTAATCATCATAGTCGCAATAGGTGAATTAATCATCATAATCACAATAGTTGAATTAATCATCATAATCGAAGTTCTGAGAAACGAGGAAAGAGTATAATCAAAGTCTGACATAAGAATAATAATTAAACAATAATGATGCACAATGTTATTAACATAATTTCGTGCTGCTCTTTCATAATCATTGAATTAATTATCGTAATCGCAATAGTTCAATAAATCACCGTAATCTCTCCTAAGAAACAAGTTAAGAGTAATCAAAATGTCCGACATAATGATAAAACTGTAATTATTAACACAATATTTCTTGCTCCTCTTTCACAATATTTGAATTAATCATCATCTTCGATGTCTGCTTGTATCTTGATGTTCTTGTAGAATGCTTTAGCTAACGGACAACAGAATTGACTTAACAGCTGAAGATCATTGAACTTTGTCACCAATACTGGAAGATGAGTATGATAGTTTATTTCAGATGATGGAATGTTCTGCTTTCTGTAAACAGAAATGTGTGACACCCAGGCTACGTTTTATGCACATTCTCTCATAGTAATGGTGCGAGTATTCTTCTGTCCAATAAAAATCTCAGTTATTGGACGTGTTCCAAATGGCGATTTCTTCTTATAATGAGATTCCATATACGATCCCCACTTGTAGAACATATGTTGACCAGCCTCAACTGCAGTGAATGGACAGGATTTCATTCTCGAGACTTTGATTAGAATCATTGGGTACTTCGATATGAGAATTCTGTTTAATAAGACCCATATCTTTATCGGACTCCATATACGAATGGCCTCTTTATGGGAAAGTTACCCTTGCAGAGTCAAATCGGTGACACATGTGCACTAAATAATGTAGAAATCTGAAAACAGTATAGTTTTTATTTTTCCCTGCACATGAGTCGCAAAATATTTCAAGATGCTTCACTTGGGGCAAAAGAATGACAGAGCAGAAGTGGTACAGCATAGAAACATCATCATACGCACCTTTCCTTGCCGTGGTTTCATCATATGCGTACGAATACGTCCTAATTTATAAGTTTATAACAATTTAGACATATTATACATCTTCTCATAGAATATAGTTTACTCACACAATGTGCATTTAATATACAAATAGATTTTATACATGTTTTTAACCATGTGTCTTTGATAAAAATAGGAGCAAAATGTGTTTAGCATAAAATAACCAATAAGATAATATTATGTATGGGAGGTTGCCCTATTATCGGTCAGACCATAATACCGGTCACCAGGTAGTTACACATTTATAAGCTTTATAGGAGAAGCAACCCATTATGAAGTGGTAGCTGGTGACAAAGAAACTTGTTTCCTCGCATAGGGTTCAGTGTTTGCCTCGCCAGTCTGGATTCCTCCAGACTGGCGAGGCAAACACTGAAGTGAGCACCACTTGGTTTTTGTATTATGCTATTAACGTTTGGACCATTGCTGATTGTGTTTAGGTGAGTTGTTCTTATTTATTATATGTTATTATATACTTAACATACCTAAGCAATGATTTAATGTGCTTACATTACGAAAAATTTTGTTATATATAATTCATTTGTCACTATCTTTATAATCCTTTTCTTGCCCTAGTGCCGGTCACTAATGTCTGTTCCTAATACCGGTCATGCAGAAAGTCTCGTAACAACTGTAGTAAACTTATTGTACATTTCAGGGATTATTGTCAAGATGGCAGCAACCAGGGAAGGAAACTGGGATGAAAAAAAAAAACATGAAAATGGCTGTTGATGGTAAGATGGCGGGAAAATTGACTTTGAAGGAAGCAGCTGGTCGCTTCTCTGTCCCTAGAAGCACTTTGAGTGACCGTGTATGTCCCCTTAAAAATGGGAAATGCATTCAAATTGCACCCTCAATGGCAAGGTCTAAACAAACCTTTGATGATGAACTAGAGGGCGAACTTGTTTCATATCTCAAATATCTTGATAGCTGTTTCTTGCCTGTAAATAAAACTTAATTCTTAAAGCTAGCCTATGCTCTGGCTGAGCATTTCAAATTGCCCCACCGATTCAATAAAATAAAGAAAACTGCAGGGAACAAGGTTTATTGAGGATTTATAAAGCGGCATCCCGAATTTTCTTTGCGTTGTGCCCAGTCAACAAGCCTGCAGAGAGCTCAAGTCTTTAACAAGGAGCAAGTAGATGCTTTTCTTTGACAAATTAGAAGAACTTATGGATAAGTACTCATTCCCTCCAAACAAGATATTCAATTGCGACGAGAAGGGTGTCAGTGTTGTACATTCAAATTCTCAAAAAGTGTTGTCCATTGAGAGGAAAAAACAAGTAAGCAAGCTAACATCACGTGAATGGGCCAGGAATATCACAGTGATGCTTTGCATCAATGCTGCTGGTGACCAACTCATCCCGCCTTTATTTGTATTTCCGAGAATTCGAATGAATCCACAGCTGATGAAAGATGCGCCAGAGGGTAGCATTTTTGATGCTCAAGAAAGCGGCTGGATTTCGGTTTCAGGATTTATTAAATGGCTGAAGGCTTTCATTGAGAGAGTAAATCCTACAGAGCAAACTCCAGTTCTGCTCATCTTAGATGGCCATAGTACACAAAGATCATCAAGCTATTCTTCTTGTCAAAAAGCATCACGTCCATATGTTGAGCCTTCCCTCACATACAACACACAAACTCCAGCCTCTGGATCGTGCAGTCATGAGGCCTTTCAAACCTGCATACAATGCAGCTTGTGAAGAGTGGATGAGCAAGTATGGAAAACTGGGATTGAAAATCACTGACAAAGACATCTGCGGATTGTAGGAACTGCGTTCTACAAAATATGCAGGATGGAATTGGCAAAGTCAAGATTCAAATGTACAGGGATATATCCCAGGAATATTTTTTTCAGAACTGGATTTCCTACAAGCGTCAAACACAAGAAAAGTGGCAGAGGGAGGTGAACATGGCAAACCTTCAGCAGAGTCTTCAGATTTCAATGTCGACTCTTTGCCAGAGTCATCACCGACATTTCCGAAAAATCCATTGGTTAACATGGCTGTTCCTTCGACGTCTAGATCTACAGACTTCCAGAAGGCCATAGCTAAGGTCTCACCTGTATCTGATGACCTGCAAAGAAAAATCGTTAACAGAAAAAGGAGAGGAGAAAAAAAGTGCAATTCTAACGTCCACCCCCTTTATAAATATGTTAGAATAAAAGGAGGAAATCAAGCGACAGAAGAAACAAATAGCGTTGTGGGGAAAAAATGACCCTAAGAAGAACGCAATTTCAGGCGGTAGGCCTACCAAACGTAAACTTCAGCTTGGGACTAAAAATGAAGTCAACAAAAAAGACAAAAATGATGCCGAGGAAACTGAATGCATTATTTCTGGCAAATCTTTTGAGGAGGATTGGGTGCAGTGTTGCAAGTGTTGTGGTTGGGATCTTGTAGGTTGTGCAGACAGTCACCAAATAGTCTATTTTGTATGTGAGAATTGCAATAAATGACTAAGACTGATACATATCAAGAGAATATACATAATTGTATTATTTTCATTTACATTTTGTGTAACTCTTCAGTCATACCTTTGTTTTTCCATGTAAACCAACGTGACCGGTACTGGGAACAGTTTTTTGAAAGTCATTATCTCAATAGTTTAGGAAACACTAAATCATGGGTAATTAAACGTAAGTTATTTGATACAATTCTTGTACTGACTTATTTTTCATGTTACCCCGTATCTCAGATTTCAATTTTGTTTAAATTCATTAACAGATTTACCTCAAATAATGATAAAGGCTTAAGTGACCGTTACTAGGGCAACCTCCCCTAAGACTGAAGTTCACTCTTGTTTTAATATACAGTTTTAGCACTCATTAATTATGAAATTATATAGGATGATTCAGTGATAATGTTACAAAATTTTAGCGATGATAGAGGCCATCAATATGAACAACTTTCTTATAGGAATCTATGTCTGGAAATGTTCCGCTTCGTAGTTACAAGCCTAGATCCTAGATATGCTAGTCAGTGTAACCAACTAAATCGAACTGAAAGGTATCCTGTTCCTGCAAACGTTGGTGATTATTCATATAGATAGTATAAGTTAGTTGACATAGTAAATGATATTTTGACCGATTGAACATTGCAAATTTCCTTCCATTTCCTTTTGTACTTCCATAAATGAAATGCATATCAGCAAGTTGCAATGTTTAATCAGTCAAAATGTAATTTACGATGCCAACTAACTTATACCATTTTTATGACAAATCACCAACGTTTACAGGAACAAGTCGTCTGAAGCCATACTTCAAAAGGATAGCCTTCAGTTCCAATTTAGCTGGTTACATTGACTAATGTATCTTTGTTTTCTTACTACGAAACGAAACGAAACCTTTCCGGACATAGGTTCCTACATGAAAGTTGTTCATAATTGTCTCCTCCATCATTTCTAAAAGTTCGTAACATAGTCAATGAATTACCCTGTATGTCTTTATGTTATAATATGGCTTGGTATAGCTCCTAAAATATTGTTAAAAATATTCGTATTATATATTGTATTCACATAATCACCTGAAGATGACCAACGAAATGGCCGAAAACGTTTGTGATTTAAACTAGCTCATGTATCATGAAATGATAGGATGTTAACCTCCAATATACCTGATAAGCTGATGACTGAAATAACGATAAAAATATATTATAAACATTGACTGGAACCAATCGACGGAGCGTGAGATTCAAACATATTTTTAGCACAAAAAAGAAAAAGGCCACCAAATAAAACGAAAGTTTGTAACAGAATTGTTTAGCTGTGAACAAGTAATGACGAAAACATAGAAACACTCCGAGAGCGATCTATCTGAAAATGGCTCTTAAACATAAAATTTATAACTACTTGCGCCTAAAAAGACTACGAAGCCCACGATATACATATCTTACACAGGGGCACCAGCAACTCTTCATTCTTCTCTCCTCATCATCATTTTCTTCTTCTTCTTCTTCTTCTTCTTCTTCTGCTGCTGCTGAAAGATGCTCCAATGATGACGTGGAATGGAAGCTCGCAGAGAAACATGAATTGACAGGGGCGCTGGCACAGCTGGTTTTGGAGGAAAGGGAACTGGAAGAGCTGGTATGGGAGGCATGAGAGCTCGCAGAGAAACATAAAGTGGCAGGGGCGCTGGCAATGCTGGTTTTGGAGAAAAGGGAGCTGATAGAACTGGTATGGGAGGCAAGAGAGCTCGCAGAGAAATTTAAAGTGGCAGGGGCACTGGCACAGCTGGTTTTGGAGGAAAGGGAGCTGGTAGAGCTGGTATGGGAGGCATGAGAGCTCGCAGATAAACTTAAAGTGGCAGGGGCGCTGGCACAGCTGGTTTTGGAGGAAAGGGAGCTGGTACAGCTGGTATGGGAGGCATGAGAGCTCGCAGAGAAACATAAAGTGGCAGGGGCGCTAGCACAGCTGGTTTTGGAGGAAAGGGAGCTGGTAGAGCTGGTATGGGAGGCGTGAGAGCTCGCAGGGAAACATAAAGTGGCAGGGGCGCTGGCACAGCTGGTTTTGGAGAAAAGGGAGCTGGTAGGGCTGGTATGGGAGGCATGAGAGGTCGAAAGAGAGCTGGTATGGGAGGCATGGGAACTGGCAGAGCTGGTATGGGAGACATGGGAGCTGGAAGAACTGATATGGGAGACATGGGATCTGGCAGAACTGGTAGAGGAGTCATGGGAGTTGGCAGAGCTGGTATAGGAGTCATGGGAGCTGTCAGAGCTGGTATAGGAGTCAAGGGAGGTGGCAGAGGAAATGGAAAGGGATCTGACGTGGGGAACTGGCGTGGGAGGTATGAATGAAGTTCCTAACTTCTCTAGTGACAAGTGATCGAGGATTTTCACCGCTTCTGCAACAAGCAAAATGAACAAGGACTTTAAGCATGTGTCATTATCCGTGAATGGCATATTAATAGGGTGAGAATTCCTATACAACTCCCTATTTTTACTGTCCATTTTGCAAAGTCATATAAAATCATTTGTACAGGTTTTGAACGAATGTAATGAATATTAATTGTACACAGTTTTGCATATTTCAGACTTTCCTGTATATAAAAGACTATTGAGCTTGCAATGTAGCATATTTTTAGTATTTTGTGGCAAAAAGCCCAAAATTATCATATTTTGTAAAAACAATAATATTCTGTGTTGTAAATCTAGTTTTACAGGTAAAGCTCAATGTGAAACAGACTTGAATAATTCCAAGAGAAAAATTGTTCCGGTTCCGGGTATCGATCCCGGGAATTGAATCTCGTCACCCCACTAGAGCTGTGTGGATGTAAGGAGAAAAATTGAGACAGTGTCAGGTGGAGTTTCTGGGTAGTTCAATCGGCAGAGCACTGGTGCGTTCAGCCAGAGATCCCTGGATGGATACCTGGCCCCGGAACAACTTTTTCCTTGAAATTATTCAAATTTAATATTCTAAACTGTTTGTCAACACAATATATTTTTTTTATCATAACTGTACTTGATGACCGGAAATTCTTTGGATATGCAGTGTGGTGTGGAGAAACCAAAACAAACACTCTCTTTTTGAACCATTGTGCTACTGCACAACAAGAAGCATACCCAAACACCTCTATCTACCTGACTTCATCATCATCATCATCATCATTATCATCATCCATACAAGTATTAGGTCATGTGGCCTATTACGATCTCATAATAAAGAGGAATTTCTCCTCAGCTCTTTTTGGGATGTCCCAGAGATCTCTTCCCATGGGGTTGATAGTGAAGTATAGCTTTTGGGATTCTGGGGGGATCTCATACATCGCAAATGGCTCATCCAGTTCTGATATTTCTGTATGAAATCGAGTACTGATTCCAGACTCAGTTCTTCCATTACTTTGTCGTTGCGTTTATGGTCCCATTTGTATATCATGCTGTTCTTCGCATAAATCTCATTTCATTAGCTGTTATTCTGCTTTCATCCATCCGCCTTAATGTGTATGCCTCATTACCATAACAGAGTACAAGATTTGTTAAAGACCTATTCTAGTGCTTGTCTGTAGCAGGAAAGGTTTCATTCTCCTGCTTTTATTTCCAAAGTTTTAGAGTATTTTACAATTTTGCTCATTATATCCAAATCATTATCAAATATTAATTTGCAGCCAAGATAATTATGTAAAATCATTAACTTTTCCCTAAATTTTGCCATCTAAACATATTTTTTTAGGGACTGTATTTCCCCAGATGGCAGTAACTACTTTTTTCTGTATTTATTTCAATTTTATATTTTTTGCAATGATATTTAAATTACGTACAGAGTATGGCAAATCACATTCTGTAGATTCTATTAAAACTAGATCAACTGCAAATATCAATGAACCTATTTTTAAATTTCTGTTTATCTGCAACTGACCATGTCGTTTTTGTCTCCATTCCTGAAGATTTTTATTCAGGTGTATTATAAATAGTAGGGAGAGACCGCATTCCTGTTAAGTTCCTGCCATTCTGAGATCCTGTTGTTAATTTTAACTGAAATTAAATTTGACGTACCTGACTTAAATATCCCATAACCTGCTTTTCACTGTTTCACTTATTCTCAGTTGGCATTTTTTGTGAAGTTTATCTATACGCACTTTAACATCTGTTGTTGTATCACGTGTGTAGAATCTTTGGGTTTATTTCTAAGTAGTGGACTTTTGCTCTGACTCTGTTTTTATTGTGTTATGGCTTATGTTCATGTAACTGATTTACATTTTGTTTCAATTTTTATGATGTTAGTGATTAAGGGGGTCATGAATCATAATATGTAAATTTCCAATCCTGCATGTGCCTTCGTGACTGAGGAAAACCATGAAAAACCCCAATCAGATTGGTTGATCACGGGGTTTGAACCCGGAACCTTCCGAATACGTGTCTCAAACACTACCGACTGAGCTAAGTCATTCATGCTGTGTTACAAGAAAACAGACCTATAAATACATAGACTTACTAAATAACCACTAGACCGCTCACTGGCGCTAGTGTTATGTTCCCAAATTGAACAGTCGACGAGCGGCCATTTGTTTGGTAGAGCTGAATAAGTACGGTTCTTTCGTGTGCTCCTTTTTATTGCAGCAATGCACATGGATGTAACGATAAAGAAGGAAGGAATGTTATATTTCACTGGTTAGTTAATCCTTAATTTTTACGACGATTTTTTCTCCATATTATATTACAGAAGACAAACTATAGTACTTGCCATGTGACTCTTTATGGTTCAAGTTTCCTCTGAGTAAAGATTCCCTTAATCGAAAGTGGATAGGTGCAATCCGCAGAGAGAATTTCTACCTTACATTGAATCATTCAGTGTGTTCAACTCATTTCGAAGATAATAATTTTATTACCTTTCAAACTACGTTATTATACACTGTTATTGTCCTTCACTCACTCTATATCATTCATTTTCTTCAAACCGCTGTTGTTTCAGTGCATACGTGAATAATAAAATTATTCACCCGAACTTAAACATACAGAAACTGCATAAATTATAAACATATACATATTTTTTTAAATATAACTGATTGAAAGTAATTCCTGTCTTAGTTACGGATTAATGAAACGTTTTCTTATGCTATTGCTGCTGCTACTGCTATTATTACTACTACTATTCCTGCTACTACTTTCTGACTTCATACAGCAGTTTAACCTACAGATTGAATTAAAAAGTTGACATATTAATTCTTTTATTAACCGTGGTTATGAATGTTCACATTCAGACTTCCTATGAAAATGATCCAAGTCTGAACACAGTACCTATGTCTGACATCCAGGGTTGTCGGGTATCCCAATTTAGGCGGGATTCTCCCAATTTTCTGGTTGAGTCCCGATTAAAGGGAGTCGGGATTGACAAAAATCCCGATTTTACATATATTAGCCTTGAACATATTTAAACAAATTAGTCTGTATTTCCTATTATCCGATATTTTTATTTATATATTGACTCAAATGGTAACATTGTAAACACAGAGGTAACCTGCGGATATTTAGTAAGTCTATGAGGTAGCCCAGCTGATTGCCGTAAGGCAACTAAACTCGCAAAATAATACTTCTTCTAGTTCTACCTCATTTTTTTATTATTCCGTTCCGGTCCCTAGTCGCTGTTCTCGCAATTAGTAAACATTGTGTATTTCAAGTGCGTTGACTGGCAAGAAAGGTATCGTACTTTACACTAATAACAGAGACACACAATTGCTGCGTTTTATAGTTTAGTGAACTATGTTTAAACATGGCTTCATCGTCAGATAGTGAAACTGTTGCAGTACCGGTTCCAAAATTAACTTATTAGCAAATTGTTAAAACATAGGCTATTCGCGGTTAGTAAAAGAAAAAATTATTGTAGTGTTCACTGTATTGTGTGTCCTTCGTATTTTAGTGTTTCTCACAGAGGCGAATAGGCCTATTACATTAAAAAACACGTGAACCCTGTGCAGAAAACTGCTATAAATCTTATGATAGGCTAAATTGTTGACAAGTCTAACGTCTTAGGTTAGCTTCTGATATCCCGATTTCCCTCGCAGAAAACCTAGCAACTCTGCTCACAGTAGAGACACGGTATTAAAGGTATCGCAAAGGAAGTATTGTTCCTTTAAACAAAAACATTTAGCTTTCGGATACGCAATACAACATGTATTCAAATAGCGGTTTCGAAATCCCGCGCGTTTCCTACCTAACAAATGGCGGCTTCCTGCTGCTTCAATTTGGGAACATATTTCTCACTTCTCCGCTACGGCGTGGTAGGGGCTCGTATAAATAATGTATTCCTCCATTAGTTAGTGGACCTTTAAGGTTGTGGAATGTCGGGTTGCAGAAGAGGAATTTAACAGTCCACTTGTTATTGGATCGTTAACCAAGCATCTTTGGATTTCACAAGTGACGCAATAGTACGTGAATGAATAAAAAGTGAACATCGGCTTCTACACTGATTTGAAGCATTCAAACTTTTATTGTTGTCAAAATTTGCAATAAATATAGAATAATACGAACTAGAAAGGAATCAGGAGCAGAAGTTTTGGTGAGGAAGATAAATATGCGTATTTTTTTTATTAAAAATAACGCACGAGTGCATTAATGTTACAGAAAATAGTAGACAGCCTACAGAGCACATAACGTCGTCGTTGGACGATGAACTAGGGTCTGTAATAAAGACATATATAATAACTTTGCTATTACAAGAATTAATGAATAAATAAATAAATAAATACGTAAATAAATAAATAAGCAAATAAATAAACATCGAATTACCGTATATGGATGGCTAAGAAGAGATATTTCTATATATAAAAATGTCAATTCAGTTTAACTACATTATTATTATTATTATTATTATTATTATTATTATTATTATTATTATTATTATTATTATTATTATTATTATTATTTAGAGTAACTACATATTATTATTGTTCACAAAATTGGACAGTGTATGAATTGTGTACTCGTAATATTTTGTTATCGAATAGAAGATCTTACAAAGCAGAAACATATACAGGGTGTTAAAAAATAACGTTTACAACGTTTCAGGAGTAATAGAGGAGGTAAAAGTAAATATCTTTTGTAAGTGACAAAACTTTGGCTGATGCGCCGTTTATTGTGTAGGCCTACGTAAGTGTTAGTATAATCCATAAAGAACAACACCAATTGTCGTTTCAGAGGTGGTGTTGAAACTGTCGTTCATTGAAGGCATTGCACAACTGGTATCTTCGTACTATGGAGTGTCTGCAACGCTCAAAAAGACCAACATTGTCTCTAATAACATGTGCAGCTTCAACAACGCGAGCAACTAAGTCTTCTGCCGAATCGATCGGTGTCTCATACACAAAACATTTCACGTTCCCCCACAAAAAGAAATCCAGTGGGGTTAGATCCGGTGATCGAGGTGGCCACGGTATCGGCTTACCCCTGCCAACCAAACGATTGGGGAATGTAGCATTTAGGTGTTTCCTGATACGACGATGAAAGTGTGGAGGGGCACCGTCATGCTGAAACCATATTCGTTCTCTGATGTTCAATGGGATATTTTCTAAAAGTTTTGGTAGGACGTCGCGTAGAAAAACAAAATAATTATCACCATGGAACTGTTAGGCAACAGACAAGGCCATACAAGGTGGTCGTGTACAAGCAGAACTAACCAGTGTGTGTTGTGACGGAAGTCAAGTTATCTATTCCTTCAGGCCATACAGCGACAAAAGAGTGCATCTGCTAAAGTTTTGTCACTTAAAACAGATGTTTGTTTTTACCTCTTCTATCATCCCTGAAATGTTGTAAACTTTATTTTAACACCCTGCATAAGAAGTTTGTCTATTTTAAGAAATTAATTTCTAAAATAGTTTTTTTTTATTTACCTGCAAATGTTCAGATACGAGGTAGGCCTATCACTTTTAAGCTATCGATATGCAATATTATTTTAATGTCGTGTATATAGGACCTATTATATCCAAAATATCGCACCCCTGAATCTCATACAAGTAACATTATGAGGAATCAAAATATATAAACTACTCGACGTAAGATTGCTGTCTAACGGAGGAATAAATATTATTGGAGGGAAATTAGATCTCTATGTTAGTGAATTTTTTAACAGTAAAGATATTTCTTGCAAACCGGCTTTCGAACTTACTGATCCGTTAGCGGCTAATGAAGGAAAAAATGCGTTCTTGCAACTGACCATCAGTTTTGTTTATCGCTTATCCATGTCTTGTAATTTTGTTGTTTGTTAGTTACAGTTATAACAATAAACGTTACACTATAACAGACTACTAAGACATTCTATGCTGTGCAGTGTTATTCAGTTGTGCAATTGTTAGTTTTTCCGACAAAGTTTTGTCACTAACTCTTTCATCCAGTATTCACACAAAGTAAATCATGCGAAAATTTCGAGGCGCTGTATTGGAACGTGGCGCTTTTTATATAGTAATAATGGTGAGGATATGACTTGTTCCAAAACATGACGAACTTTCTTTCTGGAATTGGTAAATTCTCATAAACTCTCATCTTCTCCTCAACTTTTAGGCACGTGGCAGAAATGAAATAATATGGCAATGACTTCAAGAATTGCCAACTAAGCTAAGAATTTATCCCTTGCTCGTTCCTACACTTAAGTGGTGAAAAGTGTGAGGGAAGGCCGTCATGTTTTGGAGATGAAATGAAGGTGTTTTGGGGTCAAAGATGTAGCACTCCATGCCCAAGGGGATTGTAAATAGATTGAAAATTAAGTAACATTATTTCCTGATATGAATGCTTCACTTAAGGTTGTTCCATGTTAATTTATCTACATAGGCCTATTTCTAAATAAAGTCAGCTCTTCTCTCTTTCTGCGTTGTATAGGCTCGTGACCTATATTGTATAAAATTCTTAATACAGTGCATCTTCGCCATCACGTCGCGACGACCGACTGACAAGCGGCAGAAGCACGCCCCCCCCCCCCGGGCGCTCGATCGGTCACGGGCGTGATGGCGAAGACGCATTGTAATAAGAATGTATTATGATTATTTGCAATTATAATTTTAAAACTTTCGCTTATGGACATGCTAGATCAGCAGCTTCGTAGTCAGCGTTGAAGTCTCTGGTCGTAAGGTTAACACATCGCAACTCCAGTAATCGCACGTGCAGATATGTTTATATATCCAGTGGTGTCATTCTAATTTTTTAACAATCGGTTCTCTCCGCTAAGGACCGCGAATTTAAAAATATTGAATGACGTAATAATAAGCAGCTACAAATAAAGGAAAACTGCAATCCAACATGTACTTCCATAACAAAATTACGTGCATAGTTTAAAATGCTGATTCGCGTCACGAAGGAGGAGTAGACTTCTGACACTTCATCTGTGAGCTGAGCGGCGGTGGATTGCCTCGCTACAGAAACATCATATCACATACATTATAATACCTACTGTTCTATTAGGGGAGAGTTGCCGAATTTGGACCGTTGCCTAAATTGGACCGCAGTTGTATTTCCATATATAGAAGTATTTCAAACATTTCAGTTGGCACCACTGCTTGCTGACGCTGCCTAAGGTTCTCATCTTGAAGTTCAGTGAGCTGCAGCCATCTTAGCGAATAGGATTGCCGTTAATGTGTTTGGTGTTTCCCCTTACAATTTTTACGCTACGGATCTTAAGCTTCTGTATACAGTGGGAGTAAGTAATAACAATTTCTATACTATACGTTACAAGTATTTTTCATTAGCTACTATTTGCATGTTTTAAAAATAGTTTTTAATTTCATGTGTTTGTTTAGTGTCGTCTGTTTGTATAAGTGAACAAGTTGCCTAGATTGGACCTCTGCGCGTTGCCTGGATTGGACTGGTCCAATTTAGGATACTGTTAGTATTTTTTTTTCAACATGAATATAAAGCATTATATTATGGGCAACATTAAGAAAAAGTAATATATTGGGGAATTCTGTGTCTTTATGTTACCAAAATGTCAAAAAGGGGAACCTACCAGAAATGAAATGATACTTTGAAGATGGTAGTAGCACCATAAAGGAATGGTGACTATGGATTCAACGAGTGTGCTCGCGTATATGGAGTGCCATAGACTACAGCAAAGATATATGCTGATTGCAAAAAACTTTCCAATGAAGTCCTTCGGAAGGCAAGCAACCTTCAATTGAGATATGGAAAAATTATTGCCGACCACATTCTCTTGTTTGAAGAAAGGTTTTATGGGTTGACAATCAAAGATATGCATAAGCTTGCTTTTGATGTCGCAGGAAAATATTATGCTCCCTACACTTTTAACAAGGAGAAAAAAATGGCCGGAAAGATGTGGTTCTGTGCTTCTATGAAGCGAAACTCAAAACTTTCTTTCAGTCACCCAGAAGGAGCATAAATGGCCCGAACTAAGGAGTTCAATAGGGCCAGTGTTATCCAGTTTTCCGACCTGCTGAAAAAAAACTGTCGATGAGAATGGTATCACAGCAAATACTGTGTTCAACGTTGACGAATCTGGATTTACAACGGTGCAAAAGAGGCAACAGAAAGTTATAGCTCAGAAAGAGAAACACCAAGTTGGAGTCGTAAGTGGTGAAAGAGATTTAAACACCACAGTAGTCTGTGTTGTCAATGCGGCGGGGTTCTTTATACTGCCACTGGTAACTTTCAAACACAAGAGGAAATCATGTCACCTTTTTATTTTTTAAGTCTATGTTTCCTTACTCACAGGAGTTTCATAACCAAACAGGGACTTTCCAATTGCATGTAACATTTTTGCATTTTTTTCTTTTACTTTTCTATGAGTCTTCCTGTAATTTTGAAATGGGCTATGTAACCGAGACAAGCAACTAATATAAAACTAATTCAGTGCAAAGAGAAATATTCTGACTGTAACAATCAGCTTGAATGCAATAGTGTTTCTGAAATTAATTTATCTTCTTTTTCTTTAATTTTTCATAAAAGTTCAGAGAATTGTGTAACTTCTTTTACCAAATGTTAACATCTGATACATTTTTAACGTAAAATTTGGTGAATTGAAGATATTTATAATAAATACCCTTCTTCTACTTATTTGTTTAAAATAACTAATGTATTTTTGCGAGGTCCAAATTGGGACACTATGAGTTCAAATTAGGCAACCGGTTTCCCAATTTGGACCATTTCCATGATTTTGGTTTTACCTTTTTATATTTATTAGGAATTGTGTAATTTAAAATATAATATTATAGGATGAAACTACATAGAATGTTGAATGTACTAGAACATATTTCGATTTAATTTAATCATTATTAAAGACATGGAATTAAAAAACAAAAAAAAAAAAAAACTGGTCCAATATAGGCAACCTTCCCCTATACACACAAATAGCATTATACTATATACTACTCACTTACTTACTTACTTACTGGCTTTTAAGGAACCCGGAGGTTCACTGCCGCCCTCGTATAAGCCCGCCATTGGTCCCTATCCTGAGCAAGATTAATCCAGTCTCTACGATCATATTCCACCTCCCTCAAATCCATTTTAATATTATCTTCCCATCTACGTCTCGGCGTCCCCAAAAGTCTTTTTCCAACTAACACTCTATATACATGTCTGGATTCGCCCATGTGCTACACGTCCTGCCCATCTCAAACGTCTGGATTTAATGTTCCTAATTATATCAGGTGAAGAATACAATGCGTGCAGTTCTCTGTCGTGTAACTTTTTCCATTCTCCTCTAACTTCATCCCTCTTAGCCCCAAATATTTTCCTAAGCACCTTATTCTCAAACACCCTTAACCTATGTTCCTCTCTCAAAGTGAGAGTCCAAGTTTCACAACCATAAAGAACAACTGATCATATAACTGTTTTATAAATTCTAGCTTTAAAATGTTTTGACAGCAGACTGGATGACAAAAGCTTCTCAACCGAATAATAGCTGCCATTTCCCATATTTATTCTGTGTTTAATTTCCTCCCGAGTATCATTTATATCCCAGGTATTTGAATTTTTCCATCTCTTCAAAAGATAAATTTCCAATTTTTATATTTCCATTTCGTACAATATTCTCGTCACGAGATATAATCATATACTTTGTCTTTTCGGGATTTACTTCCAAACCTATCTCTTTACTTGCTTCAAGTAAAATTCCCATTATTTTCCCTAATCGTTTGTGGATTTTCTCCTAACATATTCACGTCATCCGTATAGACAAGCAGCTCATGTAACCCGTTCAATTCCAAACCCTCTCTGTTATCCTGGACTCTCCTAATGGCATATTCTAGAGCAAAGTTAAAAAGTAAAGGTGATAGTGCATCTCCTTGCTTTACCCACAGTGAATTGGAAATGCATCTGACAGAAACTGACCTATACGGACTCTGCTGTAAGTTTCACTGAGACACATTTTAATTAACCCAACTAGATTCTTGGGAATATTAAATTCAGTAAGAATACTGTATCATATAAAACTTCTCTCTTAACCGAGTCATATGCCTTTTTTCAAGCTATGAAAACTGATGCACTGTACCCTTATACTCCCATTTTTTCTCCATTGTCTGTCGAATACAAAATATCTGAACAATCGTTGATCTATTACGCCCAAAACCAAACCATATACTATAACAGAAATTAAATAAAAACAACATAAGCAGGAAATACACGCGTTTATAAGCACAAGGTAGACACACGTGTTCCTTACTCAGAAACAACTGATGTTTCCTGCAAATGCGGCAGCGTTGGTGGACTGCTGTTCTATGCATGCGCAGAGCTTTGAATGTCTGTCCACACCGACATATTATTTGAATTATCTCAAAAGGCTCCCAGCCAGGAACAGGACAAAGTGGCGCTTGTTTGTTGTAGCTCTGTGCTCCACATAAGGAACTAAAGAAAATGCTATATTATCTGAAGATGCATCTGCATACATATTTGTACAACATACTGTTACATCAAGTTAATTTAACAAGTACGGTACAATGAAAGATGAGCAGAAGACGTTTCTTCTTCAACTTTTACCCAAACACCGATAGGAGTTCCCACCTCCTTCAAAAGTTTTTTTCACGTTTTTCTTTTCCTGTGTTACAAATTATACACCCCTCAGTCCAGGAGTGATCTGTAAATGGTAATATTTTACTGAAATTGTTGTGCTTGTTTTATACATTTATGCATGATTGTGGGAATTTGAATTTTTGAAAGTGCAGTTTTTTGTACCACACTACCATGTCAAGGCATTGGAAGAACCCTGTAACCTATTAGCAAACACATTTCATTTTAACTAAAGAGTTTTCTATTTTAGACCTTTTATGTCAGATTCTAAATCTAGAATATTCACCTAACTAAGTACTTGAGTGAGGGTTTCGAATGTATTTTGCGGTTTTAATATTATTGTTTCTAGTGGAACTGCGATAGATTCGGTATCATGTATCTCTGGCAGATTTAGTATTCTCCCAGGAGATAAAAGATTGTTGGTAGGCGATCTGTTGCACACTGGATCCTGTTGTTCTCTCAGTATGGATAGCCGGGTTGAAACATGACCATCAACAGTCTTGTGATGATAAACATTTCTTTCATGGCAAGATGGAGGATCCTCGATGGAATGTTTTCACGTTTCATTGCTTTACCCCGATTTCTGTGTAGAATTTATATTCAAACATAAGCGCAACTTAAATGATACTGACTACTACCGACCCAGCAGCCATAAATCATTCAAAATTTTCAATACTTTTAATGGATAAAAATATGTTCCATTAAAAATGGATTAACAAATTGTAGGGGTATTGAAAGAGGAAAACGAAGTATCTTATTACTGTGCTTAATAGTGCATAATAGTCTATATACTTCTTTAAATAATATTTTGGAATAATAAACAATGGCTCAGTTTTGTGTATGCGGTATTAGCACTCAAAAGAAAAGGGGTATCGATAGGAGACTGCCAAAGTAATTGCAGATCGGCCTGCAAACATAATATCGACGGGTGAGTTCTAAAGGGAAACAACTCAAAATTTAAACTTTAGAGAAAACTGAAGTTTAAAGCTTCATGTTGCTGTGAAACATCCAATTTGGAAACTTTCAACATATATTAAACATGATTTGTATTTGGGTTAAGAATCCTTTGATTTTTCACCGCAACATAAAGCTTCAAAATGCAGGATTCTCTAAACTTTAATTTTGAATTGTTTCCCTTTCAAGCTGGGCCGTCGATGTTGTAAGCTATATCTGTTGTAACTGGCTGTACACTTGGTTAAGAAGCAACGATTTAATAATGTGATATGATTATGTTTACTGTCGTATTAAAAAGCTAGAGACTTATATGTTAGAATGTTAAATTAATGTTCTTCCTTTCTGTCAACCTAATTTGTTTTATCTTCAAAATTTAAGATCAAGTTCTACGAACAGCGACAAATTCAACAAGTCATTCGGGTGACTGGTGCGAACTGGCAGAATGATACCACTGGATAAATGTTCTATTCACTACCATTACGAATTCAAGTCTCTTGAACTTGTGCACAGAGTCCGTAGATATCCAGAGAACCGCAATTTTTTGCGCTGGAAATGCCGACAAAAATCAGGCATTTTTATTACAGCGCACGCTATTTCCTATATATATTTGTATCAAGAATGACTACAGCCTAAATCGGAATCAAATATTTTTAATTTTAAGGGTCATGGACACTGGCCTAAAATAACTTTCACTTTAAATGGTACTATTATTCTGGGATTCCACGGATTCTGCTTCTGCATAGCTGAGAGCGCCACTATAGCTTAGAATTTGAACAGTTACTGTACCTTCGTAGTATCCGTCTACGTCGTACTGGAAGTGATAAAGATAAACTTCTAGCTTCACCAATTCCTCCTCCCCAGCTCCATGACACTCTCCTCCCACTCGGCGTACTGGCTGCTCGAAGGCTCGCTGGCAGCGACTGCCATCATCAGCTTATCAGTTGTTAGCTTCACCAACTTCCTCCGCAACAGCTCCATGACACTCTCCTCCCACTCGGCATACTGGCTGCTCGAAGGCTCACCGGCAGCGTCTACCAACATCGGCACATCAGTTGTTAGCTTCACCAACTTCCTCCGCAACAGCTCCATGATACTCTCCTCCCACTCGGCGTACTGGCTGCTCGACGGCTCGCTGGCAGCGTCTACCAACATCGGCTCATCAGTTGTTAGCTTCAACAACTTTCTCCGCAACAGCTCCATGACACTCTCCTCCCACTCGGCGTACCGGCTGCTCAAAGGCTCGCTGGCAGCGTCTACCAACATTGGCTCGTCAGTTGTTAGCTTCACCAACTTCCTCCGCAACAGCTTCATGGTACTCTCCTCCCACTCGGCGTACTGGCTGCTCGACGGCTCGCTGGCAGCGTCTACCAACATCGACTCATCAGTTGTTAGCTTCACCAACTTCCTCTGCCCCAGCTCCATGACGCTCTCCTCCCACTCGGCGTACTGGCAGCTCGAAGGCTCACTGGCAGCGTCTACCAACATCGGCTCATCAGTTGTTAGCTTCACCAACTTCCTCCGCAACAGCACCATGACACTCTCCTCCCACTCGGCGTACCGGCTGCTCAAAGGCTCGCTGGCAGCGTCCACCAACATCGGCTCGTCAGTTGTTAGCTGCACCAACTTCCTCCGCAACAGCTTCATGGTACTCTCCTCCCACTCGGCGTACTGGCTGCTCGACGGCTCGCTGGCAGCGTCTACCAACATCGGCTCATCAGTTGTTAGCTTCACCAACTTCTTCCTCCGCCCCAGCTCCATGACACTCTCCTCCAACTCGGCGTACCGGCTGCTCAAAGGCTCGCTGGCAGCGTCTACCAACATCGGCTCGTCAGTTGTTAGCTTCACCAACTTCCTCCGCAACTGCTCCATGACACTCTCCTCCCACTCGGCGTACTGGCTGCTCGAAGGCTCGCTGGCAGCGTCTGCCATCATCAGCTTATCAGTTGTTAGCTTCACCAACTTCCTCCGCAACAGCTCCATGATACTCTCCTCCCTCTCGGCGTACTGGCTGCTCGACGGCTCGCTGGCAGCGTCTACCAACATCGGCTCATCAGTTGTTAGCTTCACCAACTTCCTCCGCAACAGCTCCATGACACTCTCCTCCCACTCGGCGTACTGGCTGCTCAAAGGCTCGCTGGCAGCGTCTACCAACATCGGCTCGTCAGTTGTTAGCTTCACCAACTTCCTCCGCAACAGCTTCATGGTACTCTCCTCCCACTCGGCGTACTGGCTGCTCGATGGCTCGCTGGTAGCGTCTACCAACATCGGCTCATCAGTTGTTAGCTTCACCAACTTCCTCCGCAACAGCTCCATGACACTCTCCTCCCACTCGTCGTACTGGCTGCTCAAAGGCTGGCTGGCAGCGTCTACCATCATCGGCTCATCAGTTGTTAGCTTCACCAACTTCCTCTGCCCCAGCTCCATGACGCTCTCCTCCCACTCGGCGTACTGGCTGCTCGAAGACTCACTGGCAGCGTCTACCAACATCGGCTCATCAGTTGTTAGCTTCACCAACTTCCTCCGCAACAGTTCCATGATACTCTCCCACTCGGCGTACTGGCTGCTCGACGGCTCGCTGGCAGCGTCTACCAACATCGGCTCATCAGTTGTTAGCTTCACCAACTTCCTCCGCAACAGCTCCATGACACTCTCCTCCCACTCGGCGTACCGGCTGCTCAAAGGCTCGCTGGCAGCGTCTACCAACATCGGCTCGTCAGTTGTTAGCTTCACCAACTTCCTCCGCAACTGCTCCATGATACTCTCCTCCCACTCGGCGTACTGGCTGCTCGACGGCTCGCTGGCAGCGTCTACCAACATCGGCTCATCAGTTGTTAGCTTCACCAACTTCCTCCGCAACAGCTCCATGACACTCTCCTCCCACTCAGCGTACTGGCTGCTCAAAGGCTGGCTGGCAGCGTCTACCAACATCGGCTCATCAGTTGTTAGCTTCACCAACTTCCTTCGCCCCACCTCTATGACACTCTCCTCCCACTCGGCGTACTGGCTGCTTGAAGGCTCGCTGGCAGCGTCTACCAACATCGGCTCATCAGTTGTTAGCTTCACCAACTTCCTCCGCAACAGCTCCATGACACTCTCCTCCCACTCAGCGTACTGGCTGCTCGAAGGCTCGCTGGCAGCGTCTACCAACATCGGCTCATCAGTTGTTAGCTTCACCAACTTCCTCCGCAACAGCTCCATGACACTCTCCTCCCTCTCGGCAGACTGGCTGCTCAAAGGCTCGCTGGCAGGGTATACCAACATCGGCTCGTCAGTTGTTAGCTTCACCAACTTCTTCCTCCGCCCCAGCTCCATGACACTCTCCTCCCTCTCGGCGTACTGGCTGCTCGAAGGCTGGCTGGCAGCGTCTACCATCATCGGCTTATCAGTTGTTAGCTTCACCAACTTCCTCCGCCCCAGCTCCATGACGCTCTCCTCCCACTCGGCGTACTGGCTGCTCGAAGGCTCGCTGGCAGCGTCTACCATCATCGGCTCATCAGTTGTTAGCTTCACCAACTTCCTCTGCCCCAGCTCCATGACGCTCTCCTCCCACTCGGCGTACTGGCTGCTCGAAGGCTGGCTGGCAGCGTCCACCATCATCGGCTCATCAGTTGTTAGTTGATTCCTCTCATTGCTTTTCAAGTTTTCCAACTTACCTGGTGGAGTGTTCATATAACACGCTGCAGTCGATCTTCTTGTCAATCTTCTCCATATTCTTGTCCATATTGTTGTCCATCTTCCTTTCTTCTCTCCGTTTTGTTTCGTCATGACATGTCCTTCCCCAGTATCCCCCACCCGGACATCCGATTGGGGGGATAGTTTACGTCCGGAATTTTTTACCAGGGAAAGACCCATCATGCCATTTTTTTCGGAAATTATCTTCTTGATATATATATATAAATGCGGAAGCTTCCCAATGCTTTCCGCACACCACTCTCTCTTTTGCATCTTTTAAAGATCCCAGGGGGCCCCAACGTGGAGGTGAGGAGAGTGGATTTGACTAGTTAGGCCCTCCGGACTTCACCGAAATTCACCGCAAGTGTTAAATATCAGTTCCATCAGGGTTTTTGACCCGATCAGAGACCGGGAAATCCCAATTAGCCTTTGCCCCCCTTATTGAGGCTAAGGCAGCGGTTTCCAAAGTGTACACCGCGGAGCCCAGGGCTCCCGGAATGATTCTCAGGGACTTCGTCCGCGGCAGTTATGAAGATGGCAAAAGTTTTTTCTTCCATCTAGTCCCTAGCGAGAAAAACGCAAACTACTTCCATCAAGTGAAAATACTTTCTCAGAAAATAGTTTGCGTTTTCTTTTTAGATGGAAGCACCAATAATAATCTACTCGTTATTGGAACTATCTCGGTTTTTCTTGCTTGCCAAGTACTCGATGATTCTCGAAATTTATTTATTGTTTTATATACCAAGCAGGCAGGGTTTGTTAATCGTGATACGTAGAATCTACAATCTATTGACTATTATGTTGCCTCAAAAAATATGTATATATATACTGGATGTTAATTTGATTGCAGAAGTGCTAGCTGAACTTAGGTTGAAATGAAACTGTGACTTAAGACGGGCTCCGTAATACCTAAGAGTCATCAGCTATCAACCAGTGCTCAGTTAAAGAGGGATAAAAACAGGTGTAACTTTACTGTAAAAGAAGGTATTGCAAATTCCTTGAGATTGAGTTCCGAATATGTTGAACATGATCCTGCTACAGAGTCTACGATGTCTAGTGCAGAGGTACTGAAAGGAATTAAAAAACGAAAGTATTGTGATTCATATTTGGACTTGGAATTCCCTGAGTTTGCTGATGGATGTCCACATGTGAGATATGTAACAAAAATTTTGCCCAATAGTTCTATGTTCCCTGCCTAGCCTAGAGACGGTATTTCGAAACTCGTCCTGACTTCACAAATGAAGGTACTTTAAAAGAAAAACTGATGACTCCATGCAGTTCGGACAATATTTTTATCTCGTGTAAAAGACAAATAACAAGAAAGCACTGGAAGCGTCGTACTTGATTAGTGATGACTGGCTCTTGCTGGTAATCCTCCCTCTTGCTTAAACTATTATGAAACCATTATTAGTGTGGCTAGTTAAGTGCATGGTGGACGAAAGAACAGCAAACTTGATCCTCAGTGTGCTCTTAACAAATAACACTGTGCGTAATCGAATACAGAAGCTATCAAACGACGTTAAAAATATCATAATTTCCCTTATCAGTCAAATTAAATTTTCACTGCAACTTGAATCCACGGACGTTGCCGTGTTATCTGTATTAATGACGTTTGGGCTGTACGAATTTTCAGGTCCTTTCATGAAGATATTTTGTTCTGCAAGCCATTACCATCCTCTACAAGCGGTACTGAAATTTTATTGAAAACCTTGAGACAATTGCATTCACGTGTGCACAAATGGCGCAAAGGTCATGGTAGGTCCTGTTTCTGTCGCTGTTACAATGATCAAGAACGCTAAAAAAAAAACTGCAAAAGTAGTTACTGTTCACTACACCAACATATATTTATTTATATTATTATAAAGGGCCACAGACTCTGACAACTGATAAAAAGCTGGATGCGAAATGGGAACACTTTTGCAAAAGGCGGGACAAAATTACTAAATAGAGTAGATCCTTTCACAAATTGATCATTATAATTACTTACTTCAAATGCGTATTAAGGAACCCGGAGGTTCACTGCCGCCCTCATATAAGCTCGCCATCGGTCCCTATCCTGAGCAAGATTAACCCACTCTCTACCATTAGATCCATTTTTATATTATCTTTCCATCTACGTCTCGGCCTCCCCAAAGGTCTTTTCCCTCTGGCCCTCCAACTAACACTATATTATACATTTCTGGATTCGCCCATACGTACTACATGCCCTGTCCATCTCAAACGACTGGATTTCATATTCCTAATTATGTCAGGTGAGGAATACAATGCGTGCAGATCTACGTTGTGCAACTTCATTCTCGTAACTTCATCTCTCTTAGCCCCAAATATCTTCCTAAACACCTTATTCTCGAACACCCATAACCTCTGTTCCTCTCTCAAAGTGAAAGTCCAAGTTTCACAACCGTACAGAACAACCGATAATATAACTGTTTTATAAATTCTAACTTTCAAGTTTTTTGACAACAGCCTGGATGACAAAAGCTTCTCAACCGCATAATAACAGGCATTTCCCATATTTATTCTGCGTTTAATTTCCTCGCGACTATCATTCATATTTGCTTTATAATTACAGAGAATAAAAGATTATTATTATTATTATTATTATTATTATTATTATTATTATTATTATTGATTACTGTACGACGCTTTATCAACTGCTATAGTTATCTAGCGTCTGAATGAGATGATAATGCCAGAGAAATGAGTCCAGGGTCCAGCGCCAAAAGTTACCCAGAATTTGCTCTCAGTGGGTTGAGGGGAAAAACCTCTACCAGGTAAAGACTCGGTCACAATAAACCGGGAACAGAAACGACAACGAGAACGAGAACGGAAATGTTAAAATAAATGTATTTAAATGTGAGCATTCAGAATTAACGAGAAGCTTGCCGGATCCCTGGAACGGGAACGTGAACGTGAAAGTTAATTTGAATGCTCCCATTTAAATGCATTTATTTTAACAATATTTCTGTCCTCGTTGTCGTGTCCGTTCCCGGTCTATTGTGGACCAGCTTGTCCGAACCGGTATCCGATCGTTTCAGTCAGGCGTGCTAACCGTTACTCTACAGCGATGGACTATTATTATTATTATTATTATTATTATTATTATTATTATTATTATTATATGATATATATTATTATATTATAAAATTTTTTTGTGTCTATTTACAACATTTCATTTCCTTCATACTCCGATATCAGAATTTTTGTGGTAGCAACAGTCCAGTTATGTTTGCGTTCCGCCATATTTGTTTTACGTCATAGAAATCTTTTATCAAAGAAACTTTTATAAAAAAAAACCCATTATACTGTCATATATTTTATAAAAGATATTTGTCAAAGAACTTTGATAGTGTAATAGCAGCCCGGAAAGCCTTAATCACAGACACCGGCTTTGAAAGCATACATTTTAAAATACAATCTCTCTAGAGAAGAAGTAGTAAAGGAGAAAATCGCTGATAGAGTTTAAAAGAGCAGTGTCAGATGGAAATTTAAAAAGTATCGTAGGTACAGTTTTTAAATCTGTGTTCGACAGCAGTGGAAAATAATTTAATTTTGTAATGTGTCCGGTATGCTGGTAACTGTATACTCATGTCACACGTCAAGCGAAAGCACGACTAAAGTGCGCAAGCAGGAAAGCGGTAGAATGCAATCATGTTATGTTATGAAAATGCAATAAATTAATATGAATATTTCTCAAAGCAAACGCCCTATATTTCGAGAGATAAATAATGTTAAGCCCTCAGTTTTCTGCTACTGCAGTGCGACCAGGAATACTGCTGGAGTAATAGTTCGTGCTAATTCAACTACTTGACGTAATAAAGAAGATGAAAGCCGCTAGGTCTTACCTTGTGGTCCACCATCATTAACGTGCTTAAAAATAGATATTTTTGCAGGTTTCTTTGTAAATTCACAATTTCTTTGTTTTTTTGTTAGAATCCGTCGGTATTAGTGAATATTATTAAAAGTGTTTCAGATTATATAATAATGTTTCAACACGAACTATTACTGATATGTTTCATTTATTGAAGTTTGCGTTCAGTTAAATTTAACCAATTATATTTCAACAAGATTTAAAATTACAACATTGTACTTTTGTGCTTTTCTTCCCGGACATATCTCCTTTCTCAAGCCAATTACAGCATCCGCGGATTTAAAAAAAAAATCAGAAATATCCTTATTTTTAGGGTTTCATCAAAGGCTTAAACCAATTTTGTAATTTTGTGAAATTTGTGAAACCTCATCAAACTGATATTTCTAAGACAAGTGAGATTTTTTTTTTCCAATCATGGTGTAAATATTTCAAGGACTCACCAGCTTTTAAGACTGGCAGAATTTCTCTCCTGCATCCACTCCATAAGTTGTTAATATTAATGGTGAGAGAGTATTTTCTTTGATAAATTCTCAGTGAATAAAAGAGAAACAATTTCATATAGAAACCATGAAAAAATCATCAGTAGCTATACAGTATAATTTCAGGTATTTAAATTGCGTTGAATTTCACAGTTATTTATTAAAAAACAAACAATTGCATTAAACAGGGTCTTCTGAGAAATACTACTAATCTTGTTTTAAAAAATCATATTTAGTTTATTTTGTAGTAGCAATAAAAAATAACGTAATTTGGAATTGGACTGTGATGATAATGGTGATGTTTAATGTATACAATGTTTGAAAGTGTTATAATCAGATATGTAAGGTAAGCCTCAGACTTGAATCTAGCGCACGAAGAAGATATTTTGTAATATCATAGCATTTTTAATGCAGCATTTTAACACAAATGATACTGAACTTTGGCTTTTGTGTTTCTGCCATTAGTTTTTTTGTCAAGGTCCTTGGACGGTCGGTCGCTATCGCTCTCACAGGTCCCTTCATAACCATAGACTTACTAAATGTTCATAACAGCCTTTAATGAGAAAGTGAAGGCGCTGTAAACGTCGCTAAGCCACGGCTGTAAATCTGTGACGTCACCGCGAGGACACACCAAGCCCCTACCATAGACTTTCTAAATTACCGCCAGTCAAAGCTGCGCAGAAGTTTAGAGTAGGGACAAATTGAAGCTTGCGTCCACCGCCATGCTTTTAGAGGCTAGCAGGCGGCTGTATTATGCAATGTTGAATGTTTAATTAGAGCGTAGCGCCTGTAATGCACGACACTAGTTGCTATTGCATTAGGCAACAAACGTCTCCTCTCGTTCACAAAATACATGCACTTAGTATCGAAATGTGCGGAACACAAAACTCTACTGTATGTATTGTGGGAAACCATTTCTCTCTCTTCATTTGTAAAACCGACTGCTTAGTTAACAAATCATTTTTTCAGTGTGAATCAGTAAAAACAATAAACGCGTTACAGAATCTTTCTATCAATAACTGTTATTATATGTATAGTAATACAAAATTACGGCACGCGAACCTGCGCGAGAGGTTTCAAATTTGTACACGACACCAGCGCCAATTGTGTCCCTAGATATATAACTACAACGTCTTTGGGACACACTCCACTCTCAACCGCTTAGTAGTTACTGAGAAATTGAAAAACGCGGGGTGTGTTTGTGATTTGGTATAGACGTTGCTAGTGTTCTGTTTATAATAGGCCTATATTGTTACTATCATAGCATGCAAAATGCCAAATTGTGCGGTGAGCGAGTGTCAGAATTATAGCAGGAAAAAAAAAGGGCTCGAGTGTTATTTATCATACGTTTCCCTCTGATTCAAAGCTGCTAAAGATAACATACCAGCAAAGAAAAAATTGAAATTAAACGCCCAACCATCGCTGAATTTACCAGTGTGCTATGTGAAAAACAGTGAGATAAACCTGATAAACAGTGCTAGTAGTAAAGGTGTAGAAGAATGAATGCATTATTTGCGGAGACATCAATGTCGATTATCTAACAAAAAGCAATAGGAAAGATCAACTAAATTCATTGCAAGCATCTTTCAATTTAATACACACAGTAAACTTTTCGACCAGAATACAAGGGGATGCAGCTACTGCAATAGACAACATATTCATCGGAAAAGAAAAAATACGTATATCTCAAACAACCCCAATAATTAATGGTCTTTCGGATCATGATGCTCAACTCCTAAGTATAAATATTAACACATCGTCAAAAAACCAATTAAAGTGAGATTCAGAAATATAGACAGGGAATCATTAAATAATTTTGAAATAAATCTTAAAAGTGAAACATGGGAATCAGTATACAGTCAAAGTGATACGAACACTAAATTCAACGAATTCCATGAAACATTTCTTATTTTTGAATTCAGTTTTCCTGTAAAGTATAAAAATGAAACTATATATAGCAATAGATGGATTACACAAGGTATTAAAATCTCATGCAAAACCAACCAGCCTATCTCTTTGCTTGTTTCAAGTAAAATTCCTGTCTTTTCCCTAATCGTTTGTGGATTTTCTCCTAAATATTCATGTCATCCACATAGACAAGCAGCTGATATAATCCGTTCAAATCCAAACCCTGTCTGTTATCCTGGACTTTCCTAATGGCATTTTCTAGAGCAGTGGTCGTCAGGACTCGCTGAAATGGATTACGGGTAAACAGTGCATGGCAAAATGCACTCTCGTGCGGGAGGAAGCTTACCCGCCTGATGCTGTAAGAGATCTGCGGGTAAGAGACGCTATCCCGAGAGTGCAGTGTTCTGACGACCGCTGTTCTAGCGAAAAGTTAAAAAGTAAAAATGATAGTGCATTTCCTTGCTTTAGTCCGCAGTGAATTGGAAAATCATCAGCTAGAAACTGATCTGTATGGACTCTGCTGTACATTTCACTGAGGCATATTTTAATTAATTGAACTAGTTTCTTGAGATTACCAAATTCAATAAGATTATATAAAACTTCTCTCTTAACCGAGTCACATACCTTTTTGAAATCTATGAATCCGAGGCTTATGTCGTGGTTTCGTAACAAGCTGTTTATTTACGGTGGTGGGTTGTTAGTTCATCGCCCAACCCCCAAGCTGGAGGACCACCCCTTACCCGTTGTCCGCGACTGTTTATTCAATATATTCACACCTATCATCCATATATGGAGGCTGTCTCCTCTATCCGCAACCTGAGGACGCGCCATGCTGTGGTGATAGGGACCCACCATACCTGGAAGCATTTCAATACTTTAATTAATATTAAATCAGTTTAAGTAATAGGTATTTTGCAACACTGTTACAAGATGCATGTCTCACCTTAAGCCTGAGCACCGTGGGTACAGGTTATAGGGGCAGTCTCCTCGTGACTGCCATCCGTGCTCCAGGGAAGTGTTTCGTCTGTTGACAAGTGCTTCTGAATTCACTGCGATGTAGCAATTTTTATAGAAACAAAATCGATTTCTTACTAAATAAAAAGAAAGGACGCAAATTGGCGAAAGAAGATTCTATTCCTTTTATCTTAAGGAATTAGTGTGTGAAGTGACTGTTAATGAACACCTTTGTTTTTATTTGTTTGCTTAGAGTATAGAACCTGTGTTTTACCATAGGCATATCAAAGGATATTTACAATGTTATACACAGGATGTTTACACTATTATACACTTATATTTTGGATGCTATTCTTGAAGAGAACAGTAGATGTTGATGAAACTTGTCAATCTTACTGTGTTTATGTGTGTCCTCACCATCTGGTGCTGATTTTGCTTCGATAGTATTGAAGGTCGGTCTGTTGAAAAGTGTGTGCATTCCGTCAGTAAATGTATTGCTGACTGCACAGTTTTCTCGGGGCAGCTGCATAATGGGGACGGTGATTTGTTAATTCTGTGCAAGTATGATTTGAAGCATCCGTGGTTTGTCAAGAATTTGGTGAGGATATAATTTGGCCTTAGGGATATTAAGAGCCTATGTGTGATGGATGGAATATACTGTTTGGTATGTAGTGCTACCTTTGTGTGTATGTTGTTATATAATGTTAATGTTTATATGATTTTGGTTTAGTCGTTTAGAAAGAGGTAGTGGGATGGAGTTAAATTGTATGGTATTTCTATATCTGGCTGCAGTTTTGGCCAGATATTCGGCTCTTTCATTGCCCTTAATTCCAGAGTGGCCTTTGATCCAGATCAGTGACATTTCCGTAGTTTTCTTAAGGTCAATCATTTTCTTTCTTATGTACACTGCAATCGGCTGTGTCGTTCTTGTGTTTGCTACTGCATGAAGTGCAGCTTGCGAGTCGACGTGGATGCCATACGATGTTTTATCCTTATGTTGGGATATTATCCAATCAATTGCCATTTTGATTCCAATGAGTTCTGCTTGGAAAACCGTGCATTCGTTTCCTAATCTTTGACTTTCTGTGTTTATTTCTAACGATTTTTGTACTGCTGCCACTTCTGCTCCGACGTGTTCCTCCGTTTTGGAGCCATCTGTAAATAGCTGTACATTGGTTGAGCTAACTTTGCCACTGAAGTCCACATTTATAATGTTGTCTATTGAATGTAGTCCACTGCCACATTCTGTATAATTCTTCTTACCACCATTCACAGAAGAGATGCAGCTCTTTGCTTGTTTCAGTCTCTTGAACTGAAACAACCCAGAACTCACCACGTGGAGGTGGCTGCATGTCGAGTTCCGCCCTGCCCATCCCAACCTCCCTACCATGTGGGCAAGTGCATTCCATTGTTCATTCATTGTTATTTTCAATCATTGTTCATACTCTGTGACATGAATCAATATTTAGGTTTGCATTTCATATCTCTTTTGTTTCAATTTGTAAAAGTCACATTATTAAAATACTCCAATTCAATATAATCAGTCACTTTATGTTTATGCAACGAAAAATGTGAAGAAATACTTGATGTCATTCTTTTTGTCTGTCATTTTTTTTTCTCTTTTTTGTAGAACTGTTCATATAAATGTATATACGATAGCTAAAGTGTAAGATATGTAACTTTCGGTGCGATTAATAATATTTTTTCACACGAATTTAATAACTTTTATTTCTTCTTTCTCTATTTTGTGGTTTTCTCTCTATCTTTTTATATTTATTGAAGGTTCTGCCTTTCTACTCTTGGAATACTCTATATAAAATTTCAATTGGAAATTGTGAAGATAATATGGAAACAAACATGTCACTATCCACTTTCAATATTTCTACCCATTTTTTCCATATCAATGATTGCGGGGTTGGGCAGATAAAACTGGTCTGCCTCTTCTCATTTGATTTGAAACAAACTTTTTTTCAAAGGAATGGAATAAAATGGATAAATGAATGTGTCCTGTGCTAACCGTCATAATAGATGTTAAAAGTTCCCTCCACCAACATTTAGACACTTCTGTGCACGTCTTAACACGTTTATATAAAGACGTGTCAATTTCTCACGGATGATAGTGCAGATGCTATTCCTGATGTTGCCATTCATTCCATCAATAATACATGGATTCTGCTCGCTTTCTGTCCGGACACTTCAACTTTCGGCATGAATTCAGGAAATGATGGCTACGAGTCCTCGAAAGTCCACCGCAAAATTGGCTCAACATTTGTGAACGTGTGTTAAAGGCTTTGAAATTCAAATGATACCGAATGACAGCAACTGGAGGAGCCCGATAAGAATAAATGTTTAAATTTCTACTGCTGGTTGTTGAATATGATTACGGATGGTGATTTGGACCCGCTGTTGTTTATCATGATTGATGAGGCTTGGTTTCTTCTATCGGGATATGTAAACTCTCAAAGAACAGGTACTGGGAGAAAGAAAATTCTAACCTAGTGTACGAGCAACCACTATGCGACCAAAAGATCAGTGTATGGTGCACTATCACTGCAAAACGCATTATCTGTCCAATATTCTTCAACACGGCTGTAGACTCTAATTTCTTGAATGAATTCTATCCCCAACTAAAGAAGAGGAGCGTAATTACTGCTTCTTTCAACAAGATGGAGCAACATCTGACACATCTGAAAGGTCACTTACGCGTATTCATCACATGTTCACCGAAAAGTGGATTGTGAGCAAAGGCTTGTGGCCACCGCGGTCACTAGATTTGTCGACATGTAACTTTTATTTAGGGGAGAAAGTGTATGTCTCAAATACATGAGCTTGGCCAATGGATAGGGAGAAATGAAGCATGTAGCTAGACATGTATTTGGAAAATGGCAACTGATATCAATCTCGTTATTGTTACTAGACAGGGAAGAATGGGAGAGAGGTCACCTTAACCAATTCCCACGTCGTTGTCTGGTGTGCTTCACGGATGGCTCCTGAACTTACAGCGATGCTGGAGCAGGGATTTATGACGTAAGACCCAGGACTAGAATATCTATTACCTTTGGTTAATACACTACGGTTTTGCAAACTGAAGTGTTTATGATAGCAGCTTGCGCTCAGGAAAATCTAAATATATCATGTCAAGGCCTGAATATCTTTATTTGCTCTGATAGACTACACAGGGTGTGCTAAGTTTGCACAGAGTTTTTCTCCAGGCTGGTTGAAGAATGCAGAAATAGTCTGGAAAATATATATCAAAATATTCCAGGCCACAGTGGAATGTATGACAATAACAAGCCGCCTATTGGCCATTCAAGGAATTTCCTTCCAATGCTATGGCCCTGAAACCTGTGTTGGCATCTCTAAGTATATAATAAAATAGGTGATAAAGAAGATCCTGATGAAAAGTTTACAATCTAAACCTGAATCAACTGAACAACTCTTGGCATTGGAAAGGAGAATTTTTAACATGGTTAACTGGAATTTTGACCGGACACTGCCATCTACATATATTGTCACCTACATATATTTTGCCCTAATGATGACTCAACTTGTAGGAAATGTAGGATGGAGGCCGAGTTATCATTTGCCATTTTGCTGGATTGCTCAGATCTAAGTCAATCAGGCACCGTTATCTCGGGAAACAAACATTGTCTTCTGAGGAAATTAATCCCAGCAGCATAGCAAAGCTGATAACGCATTGCAGTCTCCTGGGTTGATCTGTAGTGTATGGGGTGCACAAAGGGCCATTTGTGGCCAAGTGTTATAGCAGTAATCTACACCCTTAATTTAGAACAATATTAAGAAGAAGATTATATCCCGTTCAGTTATTGCGCACACCATTTCCAATTCCATTTGCTGCTTGTTTTTGAGTAATTTCTTTCCTCGGTATAATTGTCTTGACCATCTGAATTCTGAAGATTTGCCAAAATATATATTTCCCTTAATATGGTGGTGGTTATTACATTTATATAATAAATCACTGTACATATTTTTTCGTCTGGCCTAGAGATGTACATTTCTACTGACCGTTTTTTTTTTTTTTTTACATTTCAAGCATGATGTTTTCGTTTCCTTTAAAGTAAGCTTTACGTTATTTAATATTCTCTAGCATTGTCTTAATACTTTATATTGTCCCTTTTCACATCACCATTGTTCTTATTACTGATCCATTACTCATAATAATATCAGGAGTTATTTTCAGTCTTTTATATTGAGGTACTGAAGATGTTTCTCCACGCAGTCAGTTCTCACTATTTGCCAATATGAATAAGGCGACTGTGTCTCTTTTTGTCTTACGACTATCTTTCAACCAGAGTTCGCTTGCCCTCTATGTTTAGTTACATTTTCGTTGCACATTATTGCAGTTTATTCCAACTTCGGTTTTGTTACACGTTTCATAAAATCTTGCGAGTTTTCTATTACAGCAGAAGAGTCGTAACTTTCAAGTGCAAACATAAAAATTCGAACGATTCTTCAGTGTTGGATGTTCTAACTTTGTTGAATGATGCAAATTTTCAAAAATGAATATTTTGAAGTCTATTTTTGTTATGCATTACCTAAAATTTCTACATTGTTGTAGCATAAAAGGTTATTGAATATTGCATACAATAGTTAAATGTATTGTCATTTTAGAAATTAAGATTTTATCCTCTCATCTTGGTGTTGGAATATCAAAGGAAATTTCCATTGTCGTGGTATAAGTCAAGAAATTAACTGTTTAATATTTCAATGTTGTATATTTTGCGAAGTGTATGTCTCTGTTGGGTACAATTTCAGTTGTTTCATATTTTAATTTCTGTTATTTTTTAGTTGGTTATTTAACGACGCTGTATTAACTACTACATCATTTAGCGTCGATGAGATTGGTGATAGCCAGATGAGGCCGAGGATTCGCCATAGATTACGTAGAATTCGCCTTACCGTTGGGGAAATCCTCGGAATAAACCAGGTAACCGGCCAAAGGGGGATCGAACCCGCACCCGAGCGCAACTTCAGACCAGCAGGCAAGCGCTTTAACTGACTGAGCCACGCCGGTGGCTGAATTTTCGTTATTACGTCTCACAACAGAATTTTTTTACACGTTTAAAATTGAAAAATTCACTTTACTTTTACTATACATTACAATGCGACTGATTTTATGATATTTATGTTTATGTAAGTTCAAAAATCGCGCCGCGCTGAAGAAGAACTTAGCGCCGGCGACTCCACTTCTTGCATTGTGACTTTCTATTTCGCTTGCTATGGTTACCGTAGCAACAAGACTCCGATACGTTCTGAGCCAGTGGAGTTCAATTTTTCTCCTGTTAGTGTTTCACTCAGCTATGGTTACCATAGCAACAAGCCTACATCTCCTCGTCCCGCAACAAGAGTTTCACGGCTTGAGTCAGACGTGAAATAGTAGAGGAGACGAATTCATAACGTTCCGCCAATCAACGACATAGAGACTAAACAAGGTATCCATCTCTAACAGTGAAAATTACAGAAATTTAAAAGTGTTAAAATTAATTTCGCCCATAGAAAAGATATATTAAATGAATATGTTTATAACTTTTTTAACCGTTTTGCTAAAGAAGCAAACACGAGTCTTGAGAAAAGTGAAAATATAATGTAAGAGGAATTGAAAACTTGGTTATGGTGTTTGCGTTGTAGATACTACTGTAACAGAAGGATTGAACTTGTCTTCATAAAATTGCTATGATTAATTGTTACCGTTAATTTATGATATTATTATTATTATTATCATTATCGTCATAAAGACACGTATTTTTAAATATACCGGTATTTAATATACATAGGTCTCTACATAATTTTTGTTGTTATAAAATTAGAAGTGAACCTAACACTACTTCAAGCACTTCTTACGTCACGAGCCGCCACTGCCTTCCACTGACAGAACTTAGAACAGATGCAGCTCACCTTTGCTGCCACAACTTAAAATATTTACAATTTTAATAGAGGAAATGTGCAGTGGAATAAAATATCTGTTAAAGATACAATTATTGTTAAGATTCTAATTTATTTTTAAAGCAACGATGTGATTGTGTAAGGACACATTACCGGATTACATAAACTTAAAAGTAATATATTGACTAGGAATTATGTGGCAATAAAATTTTCGACAAAATAACACTAAGAGATTAATTATCAAGAAAGTACAGTAATTTAAAGTGTAGCGAAATGAAAATTACAAATATTAATGAACAGAAGTGTGTCGAACTGAGGGTATTTCTAGCTACAGAACTACGACATCACGAGAAGGCAATAGCAGAATGCAGTTAATTCTCGGTTAGCAATATGCGGTGTTCACAACAATAATTCAGATAGTGGAGAACTTCTATAACACTATAATATGCCAAAGTATTTAATGTTACCTGGAAAATGAAATTATGATTTAACAACATTGAAACATTATACTAATTTTATGATGTTATAAAACTATTTTATCTTCTTGTATTTAAGGTGTGATTACGATTACCACTGTAGCTGTAGATTTAATTGTTCTAGACTTCGTCTTAATTAAATTGGTATTTTCAAAATCATACACAGATGTGCACTCATGTTCGTCTGATGGATGCGAATAGGGAACTGTGTTTCTGGACAGCAGACAAGAATATATTCAGCTGTTCTAATGTTATGTCAATGCCGATTATATCAGCCTCTTATCATCTGCCCAAGCCATCTAGTATGTTATTTTACTTATTCAGTAAGTTTTAGAAGTATAATGAAATGCCAATTACAATAAAAATCATTATTTTGTCTGTACAATATAAAGTTGGTATAGGTAACGTTATGTAATATACAATATTAATACTTAAACTATTAATACAGTAACAATTTGGATTATAAAAACCCAAATAATTTATTTTTTATTAGCGTCCCTCAAAAGAATACATGTTTCAGCTGCCTTTCCGGTAACTGTGGTAGTCCGAAATTACATTTGTAAATTTTAATCGTGCTTTAATTGTTTCCTTTAATTCTCATCTCCAGAAAAAAAAATCATCACAAAGACATTTATCAACTTAAGTTACTTTAAATGAATTGCAATCCAAATAACATTCAAGGAAATCTCTGGACGCTAGTTTCTTCTCATAATTATGTAAATAATTTATTTTTAACTATATCAGGTTCTTGTAATGCCTCTCCAGTGAGTTCGCTGCGGTGCTCCATGGATGGATAATTTTTTAAATATTGCATATTAACTATATTGCATGATATTGTGTAAATTATAAAATACTACGGTCCTCTTGTTGAATAAATAGTTTGTACGTTTTCTGAAACTAATTATGAAAGTAATGGGAAAGTTGATATATTTTCTTTTCTTTAGTGTTCGTAATTAATTTAATTTGTAAAAATGAATTGTATTAACTATATGCTTTTGACGGTTTTACTATACCTAAATATAGTTACTTAACTTTTATTTTGAAAGACCTTTTCTTATAGAATGAGACAGAATTGTACAACTAATTTTAGTTGGTTCTAAATACAGATAGTGCGAACTTGGAAAAAAGCCTAAACTGTGTTTTGCCTTGGTATCATGAATTTCGAAGGTATTTATTTATCTGTTGCTATGTGGAACGGTAACATTAGGAAATTTTCTTTATTTAGTGATGAACAGTTTTCAGAACATGGGAGGGGTTATAGTAGGAAGAAGAAGAATGAAGTGCATAAGATTTTCTGATGATACAGTGTTGTTAGCAGAAGAGAGACGATACTATGCACCTTTCCAAAATCCCTCTTTTTGACAGAACTCTTCCAAGAAAATCCTTTTCTCTAATGTAAATTTCAGTTGTGTAATTTGAGCGACCTAATCTAAACAAAGAATGTGAAAATTCGATCGTTAAATGTTACTAAAGTGGAACTAAGGAAAAATTGAGGAATAATTAGTTAAGTGTTAAATGTTAAGGGAAATACGAATAGAATAAACCAGTAAAAAGGAAAGTAGTAAAGAGAGTTAAAGTAAATTAGAAATTGTAAGTAAAGAATATTGAGTGTTTTATGTACGGTACTACAGAAAGGAAGAATCTGGGAAGTACATTAGAGTGGAATTGAAAATGAATGCAAGTAGACAGAGTGAGCCATAAAAGCTGTACCAATGAAAGAGAAAAGTGGTGAGTGAATTGAAGGAGTAATAGTAAGGAAGTACTGCAAACATTCGAATATTGGAACATTGGCTGAATGCAAGAGTAAAATTCTGAGAAAAGATCAGTGAAAAAATAGGGTAAATAATATAATATTGCATTGTAGATGAAAGAGTGGAATATAGATCATTAGTAAATATTAGTCAGAGATAAAAATATTTGAAGATAAACAGAAAATTAGGGATAATAGAAATGAAAGGTAGCAATGATAGCAGAGGAGGATTAGTTAGATTGTAGCCGAGAGTGTTTCTAAACAAAAGTAATGTATACAAGTATTGCATAGTTATCAGAAATAGGATAGAAGGAAGACAAAGGAAGACTACTACTACAGTAATACTAATACTACTACCACTACCGTTACTGCTACCACTGCCACTACTGCTACTGTTGCTGCTGCTACTGCTACTGCTACTATACAATGAAACAACTTAGGAGCCATAATCAGAGAGTTCACCCTTTTCAATTTTCCAAAAAAAATAATAATTTTTTTTTTTTAATTTTAAGTTTTATTAAAACAATACATTTTCCTGTACTCATCTTAAAGTTTAAGTGTGCTGTGATTTCCGAGAAAGTTTACACAGCTACCCACCAACTGTGTATTTAATAATATATTTTTTTAAATTTCCACTTTCGAGTAGTGACTCTCATCTCCGTCTCCTTACGGAATTGATATTCTCACAGAATCAATTATACTGGCTTAAATATTTAATAGTTTAATTCACTTATGCAACGGAATTTCTTTATGAGGTCCACATAAACCGATACACATCCACCTCCACCCATACACACATATGCACAAACTGTCAGTGGCCTGCATAGACTATTTCCAATACATGTAAATCTTATTCTTAAGGGGAAGTGGTTGTATAATTGAAATTTCTTCCTATTTGATGGTCATTTTTCATTTCTTTGCATGTTGCTGCAACAACTAAAATTAAAATTTGAGATTGCTAAAATAAGAGGGGGGGGGGGGGCAGAAATCTGGGGGGGGGGGGAGGGAAGTACCAGGGCACTACAGTTCACCACAGCGAATATAATTCAACCATTTTTAAGATAAATTCAAAACTTCTTTGTCATTTTACTCCTAAAACCACATTCTTTAACATTGTTCTGGCATAACTTTGATAATTGTTTTCAAAATGTTAAACTAAAGAGTACATTATCTTAGAAAACATTTTGATATATTCAGATAGTCAATATAATATGATATAATATAATATAATGTTGTTTTATTAATTCGGTCTAATTGACATATTACAAATATAAAAAGTCAATGACACTTACCCTTGTAAGTGATCATTGTGTACTATACAAATATAAAACATTAAAATTAAGCAAATGTTTTCGCCCTTCATGCATCATCAGACTATTTTTTACATACAATATCTTGTACATTTTGTCTCATATTGTGGAGTGGATGATTAATCACAACCTTTAATAATGAAAATAATAACTATTTAAAATTGACTTATGGTAATTAACAATCTAATATTAATGTACAGGTATGAAAATTTAATACATAAATTTGTGGCTGCACTGCTGTGTTGTGTTTAAATTATAGCATCATAAAACTGTGAACATGATAAAAACATTTCATTCCTCTTTAAACTTCATAATTTCACAACGCGTCACATCAGTCAGCAAGATCATCGTAACTAAGTCACTCGTCACAATTTCCTTCACCTCTACATCAGACGCAGATGAAAACTATTCAAGATTTTCTAGTCGCACAATGAATGGTACATCAGGCCCATGGGGTACAGGTAAAATGGATGACTGAATAACTGGATACACGATTTGCTTTTTATTTTTAGAATCGTACCCCTTCACATCACACGGACAGAAGTAGAAGTCACTACTATGGTTCGACTGCTCTCTCCAAACCATAGGTACTCCAAAAGATAGCAACAGTCTTCTGCCGTTCATCCAATGATGAAGTTCTTCAATTCATACTCTACATACTTTGTGTGGTGCCCAAGCTTTACTTTGATCTCCAAGTTTGATTCCAAAATGAGCAAGATATAACTTTTTCACAAAATCTGTAAAATTACGCCTCTGCTTAGGCAATGTGTACATTTTATATACGTTATATAACAAAAATGGTCTGGATTATTTATACATTCTCGATGCGACATGGTAAATACTTTCTTACTGAACTAAAAACTCCCAACTTTCTACAACACAATAAAGCTTCAAAAACTGATTTCGTTTCGTTTCCAGATGAAACACAGACTATTGAAATATCAGAGGAACTAGACTAGTTGAGTTGAGACTCTCACCAAGATATGGCTGGCATTTCTATCTCCCACAAATAAAAATAATGGCAAGGCTGCACGTTATTTCACCATAACTTCCTTATACGCTTGCACCCTCTATCTGCTAAGAAACATATGTTATCCTTGATTTCCAATATAAAGATCTTAAAAATATGTTGAATACATTTGGTTTTCATATCTTAACATTCTAAAACTACAGTTGTTAAAGTATTATAGTTCAAATAATAACGCTATAAATTGTCGTAATATATTATAATAAAATTGAAATAACAAAAAAAAAAAAAATGGCACGTGATAGGAACTTTCTGGCTTCGAATTTGACTTCAGCATGCTTAAAATACCCTAAAAACATTCAAACTTTGGAGGCAGAAATTTCATCACATGCTAGTGTTATCAGCCTTTTAAAAATAAAAAAAAAAAATGTTACACATAAGAGGAATAATACATTAAACAGCATTATAACAAGTAAATTGGGAGAAAGAAATGAACACTTGCAAAACGGCATATAAAAGCTTAATGTAGGACAAACAAAATGGAATTCAAGGAACATACTCAGATTTTATCAATAATCGGAACAAATCAAAATTTTCTGCTTACTTGATCGATTCAGGCCATGAATTGAAGAACATAAATAATACGTTACAGATCCTAAAAATAGTTACTTACTTACTTATGGCTTTTAAGGAACCCGGAGGTTCACTGCCATCCTCACATACTCCTGGTATCAGTCCCTATCCCACGCAAGATTAACCCAGTGTCTAACATCATATCCCACCTCCCTCAAATCCACTTTAATATTATTCTCCCACCTACATTTCAGTCCCACTACAGGACGTTTTCCCTCCGTCGCGGCATCCCAACTAACGCTCTGTATGAGTTTCTGGACTCGCCCATACATGCTACATGACCTGCCCATCTCAAAAGTCTGGATTTTATGTTAATTATGTCAGATGAATATAATTCGAAAAATAGTTAACAACCCTCAATTAATTAATACAGCTGAAGAATACTTTACTGTTAGAAATCATATTCAGAATATTCAATTTCTGAACGAACAGATTCCAAACCCTCAAAATCCACTTTATCGTTTATAATTAAAAACTACTCACCGATCAATAACACCCGCTAAATGACCGGACACCCCCTCCACCTCTCCCCAATCCAACTTCCTATAAGTTCCACATCGTCAGTAGAGCAGTTGTAAGTTAGAAAATTTATTAACAAAATTCCATCTAAAGTAATTTTCAAAACTTCGTACACTATACAATTGAAGGGTATATGGAAAGAACAAAGTTTTGAGAAAATGACTTTTTAAGTTTAAAACGCTGCCATTTATTTAAATTAATACTTGGAAAAGTTATTTCAAAATATAAATGTTGCACTGGTATCTACTCTGAACTTATAAATAAAATATTTGACTCTAAACCAGTTTTTGTTGCTTAATTTTTTGACATTGCACGTTAATATAACTTTTTCGAATAATTTAAAAATCGAAGTCCTGAGAAATAAGGAAAGAATAACAATCAAAGTCCTATATTACAATTAAACTGTAATGATTCACAATGTTATTAACACCAAATATCTTCCTGCAATTCCACAATTGTTGAATTAATAATCATAATCACAATAGTTGAATTAATCATTATCACAATAGCTGATTTAATCACCATAATCGCGATAAATGAATTAATCATAATCGGAAGAGTTGAATTAATATCATAATCGCAATAGTTCAATTAATATCTTAATCGCAATAGTTGAATTAATCATCATAATCACAATAGTTGAATTAATCATAATTACAATAATGGAATTAATCATCATAATCACAAGAGTTGAATTAATTATCACAATCACAACAGTTGAATTAATCATCATAATTACAATAGTTTAATTAACCATCCTAATCACAACAGTTGAATTAGTCATAATCACAGTAGTTGAAATAATCATCATAATCACAACAGTCGAATTGATCATCGTAATCGCAATAGTTGAATTAATCATCATAATCGCAATGGTTGAATTAATCATCATAATCGCAATAGATGAAATAATGATCATAATTACAATAGTTGAATTAATCATAATGGCAGTAGTTGAATTAATCATCATAATCGAAATAGTTGAATTAATATCATAATAATAATAGTTGAACTAATCATCATAATCACAGTAGTTGAATTAATCATCACAGTCGCAATAGTTGAACTAATCATCACAACGCAATAGTTGAATTAATAATCATAATCGCAATAGTTGAATTAATCATCGTAATTGCAATAGTTGAATTAATCATCATAATCGCAATAGTTGAATTAATATCATAATTACAGTAGTTGAATTAATCATCATAATCATAATAGTTGAGTTAATCATCATAATCGCAATAGTTGAATTAATATCATAATCACAATTGTTGAATTAATCATCACAGTTTCAATAGTTGCATTAATCATCATAATCGCAATAATTGAATAATTCCTCATAATCACAATAGTTGATTTAATCATCAAAGTCGCAATATTTGAATTAATCATCATAATCGCAATAGTTGAATTAATCATCATAATCGCCATAGTTGAATTAATCATCACAGTCGCCATAGTTGAATTAATAATCATAATCGCAATAGTTGAACTAATCATCATAATCACAATAGGTGAATTAATCATCATAATCACAGTAGTTGAATTAATCATCACAGTCGCAAGAGTTGAATTAATCATCATAATCGCAATAGTTGATTTAATCATCATAATCGCAACAGTTGAATTAATATCAAAATCACAATAGTTGATCGCAATTGCAATAGTTGAATTAATCATCATAATAGCAATAGTTGAATTAATCATCATAATCACAATAGTTGAATTAATCATTACAGTCGCAATAGTTGAATTAATCATCGTAATTGCAATAGTTGAATTAATCATCATAATCGCAATAGTTGAATTAATATCATAATTACAAGAGTTGAATTAATCATCATAATCGGAATAGTTGAATTAATCATCACAGTCGCAATAGTTGAATTAATAATCATAATCGCAATAGTTGAATTAATCATCATAATCACAATAGTTGAATTAATCGTCATAATCGCAATAGTTGAATTAATCATCATAATCGCAACAGTGGAATTAATATCAAAATCACAATAGTTGATCGCAATTGCAATAGTTGAATTAATCATGATAATAGCAATAGTTGAATTAATCATCATAATCACAATAGTTGAATTAATCATTACAGTCGCAATAGTTGAATTAATCATCGTAATTGCAATAGTTGAATTAATCATCATAATCGCAATAGTTGAATTAATATCATAATTACAAGAGTTGAATTAATCATCATAATCGGAATAGTTGAATTAATCATCACAGTCGCAATAGTTGAATTAATAATTATAATCGCAATAGTTGAATTAATCATCATAATCACAATAGTTGAATTAATCGTCATAATCGCAATAGTTGAATTAATCATCATAATCGCTATAGTTGAATTAATATCATAATAACAGTTGTTGAATTAATCATCATAATCACAATAGTTAAATTAATCACCATTATCGCAATAGTTGAATTTATCAACATAATCGCTAGAGTTGAATTAATATGATAATTACAATAGTTGAATTAATCATCATAATCACAACAGTTTAATTAATCATCATAATTACAATAGTTTAATCAATCATTATAATCACCACAGTTGTCTTAATCATCATAATTACAATAGTTGAATTACTCATCATAATCACAACAGTTGAATTAATCATCATAATCGCAATAGTTGAATAAATCACCGTAATCAGTCCCAACAAACAAGGAAAGAGTAATCAAAATGTCCAGCATAACGATTAAACTATAATTATTAACATAACATTTCTTGCTCCTCTTTCACCATAGTTGACTTAATCATAATTGCAATAGTTGAATTAATCACCATAATCACAATAGTTGAATTAATCATCATAATCACAATAGTTCAATTAATCATCATAGTCGCAATAGGTGAATTAATCATCATAATCACAATAGTTGAATTATTCATCATAATCGAAGTTCTGAGAAACGAGGAAAGAGTATAATCAAAGTCTGACATAAGAATAATAATTAAACAATAATGATGCACAATGTTATTAACATAATTTCGTCCTGCTCTTTCATAATCATTGAATTAATTATCGTAATCGCAATAGTTCAATAAATCACCGTAATCTCTCCTAAGAAACAAGTTAAGAGTAATCAAAATGTCCGACATAATGATAAAACTGTAATTATTAACACAATATTTCTTGCTCCTCTTTCACAATATTTGAATTAATCATCATCTTCGATGTCTGCTTGTATCTTGATGTTCTTGTAGAATGCTTTAGCTAACGGACAACAGAATTGACTTAACAGCTGAAGATCATTGAACTTTGTCACCAATACTGGAAGATGAGTATGATAGCTTATTTCAGATGATGGAATGTTCTGCTTTCTGTAAACAGAAATGTGTGACACCCAGGCTACGTTTTATGCACATTCTCTCATAGTAATGGTGCGAGTATTCTTCTGTCCAATAAAAATCTCAGTTATTGGACGTGTTCCAAATGGCGATTTCTTCTTATAATGAGATTCCATATACGATCCCCACTTGTAGAACATATGTTGACCAGCCTCAACTGCAGTGAATGGACAGGATTTCATTCTCGAGACTTTGATTAGAATCATTGGGTACTTCGATATGAGAATTCTGTTTAATAAGACCCATATCTTTATCGGACTCCATATACGAATGGCCTCTTTATGGGAAAGTTACCCTTGCAGAGTCAAATCGGTGACACATGTGCACTAAATAATGTAGAAATCTGAAAACAGTATAGTTTTTATTTTTCCCTGCACATGAGTCGCAAAATATTTCAAGATGCTTCACTTGGGGCAAAAGAATGACAGAGCAGAAGTGGTACAGCATAGAAACATCATCATCCGCACCTTTCCTTGCCGTGGTTTCATCATATGTGTACGAATACGTCCTAATTTATAAGTTTATAACAATTTAGACATATTATACATCTTCTCATAGAATATAGTTTACTCACACAATGTGCATTTAATATACAAATAGATTTTATACATGTTTTTAACCATGTGACTTTGATAAAAATAGGAGCAAAATGTGTTTAGCATAAAATAACCAATAAGATAATATTATGTATGGGAGGTTGCCCTATTATCGGTCAGACCATAATACCGGTCACCAGGTAGTTACACATTTATAAGCTTTATAGGAGAAGCAACCCATTATGAAGTGGTAGCCGGTGACAAAGAAACTTGTTTCCTCGCATAGGGTTCAGTGTTTGCCTCGCCAGTCTGGAGGAAACCTTTGTGAAGTGAGCACCACTTGGTTTTTGTATTATGCTGTTAACGTTTGGACCATTACTGATTGTGTTTAGGTGAGTTGTTCTTATTTATTATATGTTATTATATACTTAACATACCTAAGCAATGATTTAATGTGCTTACATTACGAAAAATTTTGTTATATATAATTCATTTGTCACTATCTTTATAATCCTTTTCTTGCCCTAGTGCCGGTCACTATGTCTGTTCCTAATACCGGTCATGCAGAAAGTCTCGTAACAACTGTAGTAAACTTATTGTACATTTCAGGGATTATTGTCAAGATGGCATCAACCAGGGAAGGAAACTGGGATGAAAAAAAAACATGAAAATGGCTGTTGATGGTAAGATGGCGGGAAAATTGACTTTGAAGGAAGCAGCTGGTCGCTTCTCTGTCCCTAGAAGCACTTTGAGTGACCGTGTATGTCCCCTTAAAAATGGGAAATGCATTCAAATTGCACCCTCAATGGCAAGGTCTAAACAAACCTTTGATGATGAACTAGAGGGCGAACTTGTTTCATATCTCAAATATCTTGATAGCTGTTTCTTGCCTGTAAATAAAACTGAATTCTTAAAGCTAGCCTATGCCCTGGCTGAGCATTTCAAATTGCCCCACCGATTCAATAAAATAAAGAAAACTGCAGGGAACAAGGTTTATTGAGGATTTATAAAGCGGCATCCCGAATTTTCTTTGCTTTGTGCCCAGTCAACAAGCCTGCAGAGAGCTCAAGTCTTTAACAAGGAGCAAGTAGATGCTTTTCTTTGACAAATTAGAAGAACTTATGGATAAGTACTCATTCCCTCCAAACAAGATATTCAATTGCGACGAGAAGGGTGTCAGTGTTGTACATTCAAATTCTCAAAAAGTGTTGTCCATTGAGAGGAAAAAACAAGTAAGCAAGCTAACATCACTGAATGGGCCAGGAATATCACAGTGATGCTTTGCATCAATGCTGCTGGTGACCAACTCATCCCGCCTTTATTTGTATTTCCGAGAATTCGAATGAATCCACAGCTGATGAAAGATGCGCCAGAGGGTAGCATTTTTGATGCTCAAGAAAGCGGCTGGATTTCGGTTTCAGGATTTATTAAATGGCTGAAGGCTTTCATTGAGAGAGTAAATCCTACAGAGCAAACTCCAGTTCTGCTCATCTTAGATGGCCATAGTACACAAAGATCTTCAAGCTATTCTTCTTGTCAAAAAGCATCACGTCCATATGTTGAGCCTTCCCTCACATACAACACACAAACTCCAGCCTCTGGATCGTGCAGTCATGAGGCCTTTCAAACCTGCATACAATGCAGCTTGTGAAGAGTGGATGAGCAAGTATGGAAAACTGGGATTGAAAATCACTGACAAAGACATCTGCGGATTGTAGGAACTGCGTTCAACAAAATATGCAGGATGGAATTGGCAAAGTCAAGATTCAAATGTACAGGGATATATCCCAGGAATATTTTTTTCAGAACTGGATTTCCTACAAGCGTCAAACACAAGAAAATTGGCAGAGGGAGGTGAACATGGCAAACCTTCAGCAGAGTCTTCAGTTTTCAATGTCGACTCTTTGCCAGAGTCATCACCGACATTTCCGAAAAATCCAGTGGTTAACATGGCTGTTCCTTCGACGTCTAGATCTACAGACTTCCAGAAGGCCATAGCTAAGGTCTCTCCTGTATCTGATGACCTGCAGAGAAAAATCGTTAACAGAAAAAGGAGAGGAGAAAAAAGTGCAATTCTAACGTCCACCCCCTTTATAAATATGTTAGAATAAAAGGAGGAAATCAAGCGACAGAAGAAACAAATAGCGTTGTGGGGAAAAAATGACCCTAAGAAGAACGCAATTTCAGGCGGTAGGCCTACCAAACGTAAACTTCAGCTTGGGACTAAAAATGAAGTCAACAAAAAAGACAAAAATGATGCCGAGGAAACTGAATGCATTATTTCTGGCAAATCTTTTGAGGAGGATTGGGTGCAGTGTTGCAAGTGTTGTGGTTGGGATCTTGTAGGTTGTGCAGACAGTCACCAAATAGTCTATTTTGTATGTGAGAATTGCAATAAATGACTAAGACTGATACATATCAAGAGAATAGACATAATTGTATTATTTTCATTTACATTTTGTGTAACTCTTCAGTCATACCTTTGTTTTTCCATGTAAACCAACGTGACCGGTACTGGGAACAGTTTTTTGAAAGTCATTATCTCAATAGTTTAGGAAACACTAAATCATGGGTAATTAAACGTAAGTTATTTGATACAATTCTTGTACTGACTTATTTTTCATGTTACCCCGTATCTCAGATTTCAATTTTGTTTAAATTCATTAACAGATTTACCTCAAATAATGATAAAGGCTTAAGTGACCGTTACTAGGGCAACCTCTCCTAAGACTGAAGTTCACTCTTGTTTTAATATACAGTTTTAGCACTCATTAATTATGAAATTATATAGGATGATTCAGTGATAAAGTTACAAAATTTTAGCGATGATAGAGGCCATCAATATGAACAACTTTCTTATAGGAATCTATGTCTGGAAATGTTCCGCTTCGTAGTTACAAGCCCAGATCCTAGATATGCTAGTCAGTGTAACCAACTAAATCGAACTGAAAGGTATCCTGTTCCTGCAAACGTTGGTGATTATTCATATAGATAGTATAAGTTAGTTGACATAGTAAATGATATTTTGACCGATTGAACATTGCAAATTTCCTTCCATTTCCTTTTGTACTTCCATAAATGAAATGCATATCAGCAAGTTGCAATGTTTAATCAGTCAAAATGTAATTTACGATGCCAACTAACTTATACCATTTTTATGACAAATCACCAACGTTTACAGGAACAAGTCGTCTGAAGCCAAACTTCAAAAGGATAGCCTTCAGTTCCAATTTAGCTGGTTACATTGACTAATGTATCTTTGTTTTCTTACTACGAAACGAAACGAAAAGTTTCCGGACATAGGTTCCTACATGAAAGTTGTTCATAATTGTCTCCTCCATCATTTCTAAAAGTTCGTAACATAGTCAATGAATTACCCTGTATGTCTTTATGTTATAATATGGCTTGGTATAGCTCCTAAAATATTGTTAAAAATATTCGTATTATTTATTGTATTCACATAATCAACTGAAGATGACCAACGAAATGGCCGAAAACGTTTGTGATTTAAACTAGCTCATGTATCATGAAATGATAGGATGTTAACCTCCGATATACCTGATAAGCTGATGACTGAAATAACGATAAAAATATATTATAAACATTGACTGGAACCAAGGGACGGAGCGTGAGATTCAAACATATTTTTAGCACTAAAAAGAAAAAGGCCACCAAATAAAACGAAAGTTTGTAACAGAATTGTTTAGCTGTGAACAAGTAATGACGAAAACATAGAAACACTCCGAGAGCGATCTATCTGAAAATGGCTCTTAAACATAAAATTTATAACTACTTGCGCCTAAAAAGACTACGAAGCCCACGATATACATATCTTACACAGGGGCACCAGCAACTCTTCATTCTTCTCTCCTCATCATCATTTTCTTCTTCTTCTTCTTCTTCTTCTTCTTCTGCTGCTGCTGCTGAAAGATGCTCCAATGACGACGTGGAATGGAAGCTCGCAGAGAAACATGAATTGACAGGGGCGCTGGCACAGCTGGTTTTGGAGGAAAGGGAACTGGTAGAGCTGGTATGAGAGGCATGAGAGCTCGCAGAGAAACATAAAGTGGCAGGGGCGCTGGCAATGCTGGTTTTGGAGAAAAGGGAGCTGATAGAACTGGTATGGGAGGCAACAGAGCTCGCAGAGAAACTTAAAGTGGCAGGGGCGCTGGCACAGCTGGTTTTGGAGGAAAGGGAGCTGGTAGAGCTGGTATGGGAGGCATGAGAGCTCGCAGATAAACTTAAAGTGGCAGGGGCGCTGGCACAGCTGGTTTTGGAGGAAAGGGAGCTGGTAGAGCTGGTATGGGAGGCATGAGAGCTCGCAGAGAAACATAAAGTGGCAGGGGCGCTAGCACAGCTGGTTTTGGAGGAAAGGGAGCTGGTAGAGCTGGTATGGGAGGCGTGAGAGCTCGCAGGGAAACATAAAGTGGCAGGGGCGCTGGCACAGCTGGTTTTGGAGAAAAGGGAGCTGGTAGGGCTGGTATGGGAGGCATGAGAGGTCGAAAGAAAGCTGGTATGGGAGGCATGGGAACTGGCAGAGCTGGTATGGGAGACATGGGAGCTGGAAGAACTGATATGGGAGACATGGGATCTGGCAGAACTGGTAGAGGAGTCATGGGAGATGGCAGAGCTGGTATAGGAGTCATGGGAGCTGTCAGAGCTGGTATAGGAGTCAAGGGAGGTGGCAGAGGAGATGGAAAGGGATCTGGTGTGGGGAACTGGCGTGGGAGGTATGAATGAAGTTCCTAACTTCTCTAGTGACAAGTGATCGAGGATTTTCACCGCTTCTGCAACAAGCAAAATGAACAAGGACTTTAAGCATGTGTCATTATCCGTGAATGGCATATTAATAGGGTGAGAATTCCTATACAACTCCCTATTTTTACTGTCCATTTTGAAAAGTCATATAAAATCATTTGTACAGGTTTTGAACGAATGTAATGAATATTAATTGTACACAGTTTTGCATATTTCAAACTTTCCTGTATATAAAAGACTACTGAGCTTGCAATGTAGCATATTTTTAGTATTTTGTGGCAAAAAGCCCAAAATTATCATATTTTGTAAAAACAATAATATTCTGTGTTGTAAATCTAGTTTTACAGGTAAAGCTCAATGTGAAACAGACTTGAATAATTCCAAGAGAAAAATTGTTCCGGTTCCGGGTATCGATCCCGGGAATTGAATCTCGTCACCCCACTAGAGCTGTGTGGATGTAAGGAGAAAAATTGAGACAGTGTCGGGTGGAGTTCCTGGGTAGTTCAATCGGCAGAGCACTGGTGCGTTCAGCCAGAGATCCCTGGATGGATACCTGGCCCCGGAACAACTTTTTCCTTGAAATTATTCAAATTTAATATTCTAAACTGTTTGTCAACACAATATATTTTTTTTATCATAACTGTACTTGATGACCGGAAATTCTTTGGATATGCAGTGTGGTGTGGAGAAACCAAAACAAACACTCTCTTTTTGAACCATTGTGCTACTGCACAACAAGAAGCATACCCAAACACCTCTATCTACCTGACTTCATCATCATCATCATCATCCATACAAGTATTAGGTCATGTGGCCTATTACGATCTCATAATAAAGAGGAATTTCTCCTCAGCTCTTTTTGGGATGTCCCAGAGATCTCTTCCCATGGGGTTGATAGTGAAGTATAGCTTTTGGGATTCTGGGGGGATCTCATACATCGCAAATGGCTCATCCAGTTCTGATATTTCTGTATGAAATCGAGTACTGATTCCAGACTCAGTTCTTCCATTACTTTGTCGTTGTGTTTATGGTCCCATTTGTATATCCTGCTGTTCTTCGCATAAATCTCATTTCATTAGCTGTTATTCTGCTTTCATCCATCCGCCTTAATGTCTATGCCTCATTACCATAACAGAGTACAAGATTTGTTAAAGACCTATTCTAGTGCTTGTCTGTAGCAGGAAAGGTTTCATTCTCCTGCTTTTATTTCCAAAGTTTTAGAGTATTTTACAATTTTGCTTATTATATCCAAATTATTATCAAATATTAATTTGCAGCCAAGATAATTATGTAAAATCATTAACTTTTCCCAAAAATTTTGCCATCTAAACATATTTTTTTAGGGGCTGTATTTCCCCAGATGGCAGTAACTACTTTTTTCTGTATTTATTTCAATTTTATATTTTTTGCAATGATATTTAAATTACGTACAGAGTATGGCAAATCACTTTCTGTAGATTCTATTAAAACTAGATCAACTGCAAATATCAATGAACCTATTTTTAAATTTCTGTTTATCTGCAACTGACCATGTCGTTTTTGTCTCCATTCCTGAAGAATTTTATTCAGGTGCATTATAAATAGTAGGGAGAGATCGCATTCCTGTTAAGTTCCTGCCATTCTGAGATCCTGTTGTTAATTTTAACTGAAATTAAATTTGACGTACCTGACTTAAATATCCCATAACCTGCTTTTCTCTGTTTCACTTATTCTCAGTTTGCATTTTTTGTGAAGTTTATCTATACGCACTTTAACATCTGTTGTTGTATCACGTGTGTAGAATCTTTGGGTTTATTTCTAAGCAGTGGACTTTTGCTCTGACTCTGTTTTTATTGTGTTATGGCTTATGTTCATGTAACTGATTTACATTTTGTTTCAATTTTTATGATGTTAGTGATTAAGGGGGTCATGAATCATAATATGTAAATTTCCAATCCTGCATGTGCCTTCGTGACTGAGGAAAACCATGAAAAACCCCAATCAGATTGGTTGATCACGGGGTTTGAACCCGGAACCTTCCGAATACGTGTCTCAAACACTACCGACTGAGCTAAGTCATTCATGCTGTGTTGCAAGAAAACAGACCTATAAATACATAGACTTACTAAATAACCACTAGACCGCTCACTGGCGCTAGTGTTATGTTCCCAAATTGAACAGTCGACGAGCGGCCATTTGTTTGGTAGAGCTGAATAAGTACGGTTCTTTCGTGTGCTCCTTTTTATTGCAGCAATGCACATGGATGTAAAGATAAAGAAGGAAGGAATGTTATATTTCACTGGTTAGTTAATCCTTAATTTTTACGACGATTTTTTCTCCATATTATATTACAGAAGACAAACTATAGTACTTGCCATGTGACTCTTTATGGTTCAAGTTTCCTCTGAGTAAAGATTCCCTTAATCGAAAGTGGATAGGTGCAATCCGCAGAGAGAATTTCTACCTTACATTGAATCATTCAGTGTGTTCAACTCATTTCGAAGATAATAATTTTATTACCTTTCAAACTACGTTATTATACACTGTTATTGTCCTTCACTCACTCTATATCATTCATTTTCTTCAAACCGCTGTTGTTTCAGTGCATACGTGAATAATAAAATTATTCACCCGAACTTAAACATACAGAAACTGCATAAATTATAAACATATATATATTTTTTTTAAATATAACTGATTGAAAGTAATTCCTGTCTTAGTTACGGACTAATGAAACGTTTTCTTATGCTATTGCTGCTGCTACTGCTATTATTACTACTACTATTCCTGCTACTACTTTCTGACTTCATACAGCAGTTTAACCTACAGATTGAATTAAAAAGTTGACATATTAATTCTTTTATTAACCGTGGTTATGAATGTTCACATTCAGACTTCCTATGAAAATGATCCAAGTCTGAACACAGTACCTATGTCTGACATCCAGGGTTGTCGGGTATCCCAATTTAGGCGGGATTCTCCCAATTTTCTGGTTGAGTCCCGATTAAAGAGAGTCGGGATTGACAAAAATCCCGATTTTACATATATTAGCCTTGAACATATTTAAACAAATTAGTCTGTATTTCCTATTATCCGATATTTTTATTTATATATTGACTCAAATGGTAACATTGTAAACACAGAGGTAACCTGCGGATATTTAGTAAGTCTATGAGGTAGCCCAGCTGATTGCCGTAAGGCAACTAAACTCGCAAAATAATACTTCTTCTAGTTCTACCTCATTTTTTTATTATTCCGTTCCGGTCCCTAGTCGCTGTTCTCGCAATTAGTAAACATTGTGTATTTCAAATGCGTTGACTGGCAAGAAAGATATCGTACTTTACACTAATAACAGAGACACACAATTGCTGCGTTTTATAGTTTAGTGAACTATGTTTAAACATGGCTTCATCGTCAGATAGTGAAACTGTTGCAGTACCGGTTCCAAAATTAACTTATTAGCAAATTGTTAAAACATAGGCTATTCGCGGTTAGTAAAAGAAAAAATTATTGTAGTGTTCACTGTATTGTGTGTCCTTCGTATTTTAGTGTTTCTCACAGAGGCGAATAGGCCTATTACATTAAAAAACACGTGAACCCTGTGCAGAAAACTGCTATAAATCTTATGATAGGCTAAATTGTTGACAAGTCTTAGGTTAGCTTCTGATATCCCGATTTCCCTCGCAGAAAACCTAGCAACTCTGCTCACAGTAGAGACACGGTATTAAAGGTATCGCAAAGGAAGTATTGTTCCTTTAAACAAAAACATTTAGCTTTCGGATACGCAATACAACACGTATTCAAATAGCGGTTTCGAAATCCCGCGCGTTTCCTACCTAACAAATGGCGGCTTCCTGCTGCTTCAATTTGGGAACATATTTCTCACTTCTCCGCTACGGCGTGGTAGGGGCTCTTATAAATAATGTATTCCTCCATTAGTTAGTGGACCTTCAAGGTTGTGGAATGTCGGGTTGCAGAAGAGGAATTTAACGGTCCACTTGTTATTGGATCGTTAACCAAGCATCTTTGGATTTCACAAGTGACGCAATAGTACGTGAATGAATAAAAAGTGAACATCGGCTGCTACACTGATTTGAAGCATTCAAACTTTTATTGTTGTCAAAATTTGCAATAAATATAGAATAATACGAACTAGAAAGGAATCAGGAGCAGAAGTTTTGGTGAGGAAGATAAATATGCGTATTTTTTTTATTAAAAATAACGCACGAGTGCATTAATGTTACAGAAAATAGTAGACAGCCTATAGAGCACATAACGTCGTCGTTAGACGATGAACTAGGGTCTGTAATAAAGACATATATAATAACTTTGCTATTACAAGAATTAATGAATAAATAAATAAATAAATACGTAAATAAATAAATAAGCAAATAAATAAACATCGAATTACCGTATATGGATGGCTAAGAAGAGATATTTCTATATATAAAATGTCAATTCAGTTTAACTACATTATTATTATTATTATTATTATTATTATTATTATTATTATTATTATTATTATTATTATTTAGAGTAACTACATATTATTATTGTTCACAAAATTGGACAGTGTATGAATTGTGTACTCGTAATATTTTGTTATCGAATAGAAGATCTTACAAAGCAGAAACATATACAGGGTGTTAAAAAATAACGTTTACAACGTTTCAGGAGTAATAGAGGAGGTAAAAGTAAATATCTTTTGTAAGTGACAAAACTTTGGCTGATGCGCCGTTTATTGTGTAGGCCTACGTAAGTGTTAGTATAATCCATAAAGAACAACACCAATTGTCGTTTCAGAGGTGGTGTTGAAACTGTCGTTCATTGAAGGCATTGCACAACTGGTATCTTCGTACTATGGAGTGTCTGCAACGCTCAAAAAGACCAACATTGTCTCTAATAACATGTGCAGCTTCAACAACGCGAGCAACTAAGTCTTCTGCCGAATCGATCGGTGTCTCATACACAAAACATTTCACGTTCTCCCACAAAAAGAAATCCAGTTGGGTTAGATCCGGTGATCGAGGTGGCCACGGTATCGGCTTACCCCTGCCAACCAAACGATTGGGGAATGTAGCATTTAGGTGTTTCCTGATACGGCGATGAAAGTGTGGAGGGGCACCGTCATGCTGAAACCATATTCGTTCTCTGATGTTCAATGGGATATTTTCTAAAAGGTTTGGTAGGACGTCGCGTAGAAAAACAAAATAATTATCACCATGGAACTGTAAGGCAACAGACAAGGCCATACAAGTTGGTCGTGTACAAGCAGAACTAACCAGTGTGTGTTGTGACGGAAGTCAAGTTATCTATTCCTTCAGGCCATACAGCGACAAAAGAGTGCATCTGCTAAAGTTTTGTCACTTAAAACAGATGTTTGTTTTTACCTCTTCTATCATCCCTGAAATGTTGTAAACTTTATTTTAACACCCTGCATAAGAAGTTTGTCTATTTTAAGAAATTAATTTCTAAAATAGTTTTTTTTTTATTTACCTGCAAATGTACAGATACGAGGTAGGCCTATCACTTTTAAGCTATCGATATGCAATATTATTTTAATGTCGTGTATATAGGACCTATTATATCCAAAATATCGCATCCCTGAATCTCATACAAGTAACATTATGAGGAATCAAAATATATAAACTACTCGACGTAAGATTGCTGTCTAACGGAGGAATAAATATTATTGGAGGGAAATCAGATCTCTATGTTAGTGAATCCTTTAACAGTAAAGATATTTCTTGCAAACCGGCTTTCGAACTTACTGATCCGTTAGCGGCTAATGAAGGAAAAAATGCATTCTTGCAACTGACCATCAGTTTTGTTTATCGCTTATCCACGTCTTGTAATTTTGTTGTTTGTTAGTTACAGTTATAACAATAAACGTTACACTATAACAGACTACTAAGACATTCTATGCTGTGCAGTGTTATTCAGTTGTGCAATTGTTAGTTTTTCCGACAAAGTTTTGTCACTAACTCTTTCATCCAGTATTCACACAAAGTAAATCATGCGAAAATTTCGAGGCGCTGTATTGGAACGTGGCGCTTTTTATATAGTAATAATGGTGAGGATATGACTTGTTCCAAAACATGACGAACTTTCTTCCTGGAATTGGTAAATTCTCATAAACTCTCATCTTCTCCTCAACTTTTAGGCACGTGGCAGAAATGAAATAATATGGCAATTACTTCAAGAATTGCCAACTAAGCTAAGAATTTATCCCTTGTTCGTTCCAACACTTAAGTGGTGAAAAGTGTGAGGGAAGGCCGTCATGTTTTGGAGATGAAATGAAGGTGTTTTGGGGTCAAAGATGTAGCACTCCATGTACAAGGGGATTGTAAATAGATTGAAAATTAAGTAACATTATTTCCTGATATGAATGCTTCACTTAAGGTTGTTCCATGTTAATTTATCTACATAGGCCTATTTCTAAATAAAGTCAGCTCTTCTCTCTTTCTGCGTTGTATAGGCTCGTGACCTATATTGTATAAAATTCTTAATACAGTGCATCTTCGCCATCACGTCGCGACGACCGACTGACAAGCGGCAGAAGCACGCCCCCCCCCCCCCCCGGGCGCTCGATCCGTCACGGGCGTGATGGCGAAGACGCATTGTAATAAGAATGTATTATGATTATTTGCAATTATAATTTTAAAACTTTCGCTTATGGACATGCTAGATCAGCAGCTTCGTAGTCAGCGTTGAAGTCTCTGGTCGTAAGGTTAACACATCGCAACTCCAGTAATCGCACGTGCAGATATGTTTATATATCCAGTGGTGTCATTCTAATTTTTTAACAATCGGTTCTCTCCGCTAAGGACCGCGAATTTAAAAATATTGAATGACGTAATAATAAGCAGCTACAAATAAAGGAAAACTGCAATCCAACATGTACTTCCATAACAAAATTACGTGCATAGTTTAAAATGCTGATTCGCGTCACGAAGGAGGAGTAGACTTCTGACACTTCATCTGTGAGCTGAGCGGCGGTGGATTGCCTCGCTACAGAAACATCATATCACATACATTATAATACCTACTGTTCTATTAGGGGAGAGTTGCCGAATTTGGACCGTTGCCTAAATTGGACCGCAGTTGTATTTCCATATATAGAAGTATTTCAAACATTTCAGTTGGCACCACTGCTTGCTGACGCTGCCTAAGGTTCTCATCTTGAAGTTCAGTGAGCTGCAGCCATCTTAGCGAATAGGATTGCCGTTAATGTGTTTGGTGTTTCCCCTTACAATTTTTACGCTACGGATCTTAAGCTTCTGTATACAGTGGGAGTAAGTAATAACAATTTCTATACTATACGTTACAAGTATTTTTCATTAGCTACTATTTGCATGTTTTAAAAATAGTTTTTAATTTCATGTGTTTGTTTAGTGTCGTCTGTTTGTATAAGTGAACAAGTTGCCTAGATTGGACCTCTGCGCGTTGCCTGGATTGGACTGGTCCAATTTAGGATACTGTTAGTATTTTTTTTTCAACATGAATATAAAGCATTATATTATGGGCAACATTAAGAAAAAGTAATATATTGGGGAATTCTGTGTCTTTATGTTACCAAAATGTCAAAAAGGGGAACCTACCAGAAATGAAATGATACTTTGAAGATGGTAGTAGCACCATAAAGGAATGGTGACTATGGATTCAACGAGTGTGCTCGCGTATATGGAGTGCCATAGACTACAGCAAAGATATATGCTGATTGCAAAAAACTTTCCAATGAAGTCCTTCGGAAGGCAAGCAACCTTCAATTGAGATATGGAAAAATTATTGCCGACCACATTCTCTTGTTTGAAGAAAGGTTTTATGGGTTGACAATCAAAGATATGCATAAGCTTGCTTTTGATGTCGCAGGAAAATATTATGCTCCCTACACTTTTAACAAGGAGAAAAAAATGGCCGGAAAGATGTGGTTCTGTGCTTCTATGAAGCGAAACTCAAAACTTTCTTTCAGTCACCCAGAAGGAGCATAAATGGCCCGAACTAAGGAGTTCAATAGGGCCAGTGTTATCCAGTTTTCCGACCTGCTGAAAAAAAACTGTCGATGAGAATGGTATCACAGCAAATACTGTGTTCAACGTTGACGAATCTGGATTTACAACGGTGCAAAAGAGGCAACAGAAAGTTATAGCTCAGAAAGAGAAACACCAAGTTGGAGTCGTAAGTGGTGAAAGAGATTTAAACACCACAGTAGTCTGTGTTGTCAATGCGGCGGGGTTCTTTATACTGCCACTGGTAACTTTCAAACACAAGAGGAAATCATGTCACCTTTTTATTTTTTAAGTCTATGTTTCCTTACTCACAGGAGTTTCATAACCAAACAGGGACTTTCCAATTGCATGTAACATTTTTGCATTTTTTTCTTTTACTTTTCTATGAGTCTTCCTGTAATTTTGAAATGGGCTATGTAACCGAGACAAGCAACTAATATAAAACTAATTCAGTGCAAAGAGAAATATTCTGACTGTAACAATCAGCTTGAATGCAATAGTGTTTCTGAAATTAATTTATCTTCTTTTTCTTTAATTTTTCATAAAAGTTCAGAGAATTGTGTAACTTCTTTTACCAAATGTTAACATCTGATACATTTTTAACGTAAAATTTGGTGAATTGAAGATATTTATAATAAATACCCTTCTTCTACTTATTTGTTTAAAATAACTAATGTATTTTTGCGAGGTCCAAATTGGGACACTATGAGTTCAAATTAGGCAACCGGTTTCCCAATTTGGACCATTTCCATGATTTTGGTTTTACCTTTTTATATTTATTAGGAATTGTGTAATTTAAAATATAATATTATAGGATGAAACTACATAGAATGTTGAATGTACTAGAACATATTTGGATTTAATTTAATCATTATTAAAGACATGGAATTAAAAAACAAAAAAAAAAAAAAAAAAAAAACTGGTCCAATATAGGCAACCTTCCCCTATACACACAAATAGCATTATACTATATACTACTCACTTACTTACTGGCTTTTAAGGAACCCGGAGGTTCACTGCCGCCCTCGTATAAGCCCGCCATTGGTCCCTATCCTGAGCAAGATTAATCCAGTCTCTACCATCATATCCCACCTCCCTCAAATCCATTTTAATATTATCTTCCCATCTACGTCTCGGCGTCCCCAAAAGTCTTTTTCCAACTAACACTCTATATGCATGTCTGGATTCGCCCATGTGCTACACGTCCTGCCCATCTCAAACGTCTGGATTTAATGTTCCTAATTATATCAGGTGAAGAATACAATGCGTGCAGTTCTCTGTCGTGTAACTTTTTCCATTCTCCTCTAACTTCATCCCTCTTAGCCCCAAATATTTTCCTAAGCACCTTATTCTCAAACACCCTTAACCTATGTTCCTCTCTCAAAGTGAGAGTCCAAGTTTCACAACCATAAAGAACAACCGATCATATAACTGTTTTATAAATTCTAGCTTTAAAATGTTTTGACAGCAGACTGGATGACAAAAGCTTCTGAACCGAATAATAGCTGCCATTTCCCATATTTATTCTGTGTTTAATTTCCTCCCGAGTATCATTTATATCCCAGGTATTTGAATTTTTCCATCTCTTCAAAAGATAAATTTCCAATTTTTATATTTCCATTTCGTACAATATTCTCGTCACGAGACATAATCATATACTTTGTCTTTTCGGGATTTACTTCCAAACCTATCTCTTTACTTGCTTCAAGTAAAATTCCCATTATTTTCCCTAATCGTTTGTGGATTTTCTCCTAACATATTCACGTCATCCGCATAGACAAGCAGCTCATGTAACCCGTTCAATTCCAAACCCTCTCTGTTATCCTGGACTCTCCTAACGGCATATTCTATAGCAAAGTTAAAAAGTAAAGGTGATAGTGCATCTCCTTGCTTTACCCACAGTGAATTGGAAATGCATCTGACAGAAACTGACCTACACGGACTCTGCTGTAAGTTTCACTGAGACACATTTTAATTAACCCAACTAGATTCTTGGGAATATTAAATTCAGTAAGAATACTGTATCATATAAAACTTCTCTCTTAACCGAGTCATATGCCTTTTTTCAAGCTATGAAAACTGATGCACTGTACCCTTATACTCCCATTTTTTCTCCATTGTCTGTCGAATACAAAATATCTGAACAATCGTTGATCTATTACGCCCAAAACCAAACCATATACTATAACAGAAATTAAATAAAAGCAACATAAGCAGGAAATACACGCGTTTATAAGCACAAGGTAGACACACGTGTTCCTTACTCAGAAACAACTGATGTTTCCTACAAATGCGGCAGCGTTGGTGGACTGCTGTTCTATGCATGCGCAGAGCTTTGAATGTCTGTCCACACCGACATATTATTTGAATTATCTCAAAAGGCTCCCAGCCAGGAACAGGACAAAGTGGCGCTTGTTTGTTGTAGCTCTGTGCTCCACATAAGGAACTAAATAAATGCTATATTATCTGAAGATGCATCTGCATACATATTTGTACAACATACTGTTACATCAAGTTAATTTAACAAGTACGGTACAATGAAAGATGAGCAGAAGACTTTTCTTCTTCAACTTTTACCCAAACACCGATAGGAGTTCCCACCTCCTTCAAAAGTTATTTTCACGTTTTTCTTTTCCTGTGTTACAAATTATATACCCCTCAGTCCAGGAGTGATCTGTAAATGGTAATATTTTACTGAAATTGTTGTGCTTGTTTTATACATTTATGCATGATTGTGGGAATTTGAATTTTTGAAAGTGCAGTTTTTTGTACCACACTACCATGTCAAGGCATTGGAAGAACCCTGTAACCTATTAGCAAACACATTTCATTTTAACTAAAGAGTTTTCTATTTTAGACCTTTTATGTCAGATTCTAAATCTAGAATATTCACCTAACTAAGTACTTGAGTGAGGGTTTCGAATGTATTTTGCGGTTTTAATCTCATTGTTTCTAGTGTAACTGCGATAGATTCGGTATCATGTATCTCTGGCAGATTTAGTATTCTCCCAGGAGATAAAAGATTGTTGGTAGGCGATCTGTTGCACACTGGATCCTGTTGTTCTCTCAGTATGGATAGCCGGGTTGAAACATGACCATCAACAGTCTTGTGATGATAAACATTTCTTTCATGGCAAGATGGAGGATCCTCGATGGAATGTTTTCACGTTTCATTGCTTTACCCCGATTTCTGTGTAGATTTTATATTCAAACATAAGCGCAACTTAAATGATACTGACTACTACCGACCCAGCAGCCATAAATCATTCAAAATTTTCAATACTTTTAATGGATAAAAATATGTTCCATTAAAAATGGAATAACAAATTGTAGGGGTATTGAAAGAGGAAAAAGAAGTATCCTATTACTGTGCTTAATAGTGCATAATAGTCTATATACTTCTTCAAATAATATTTTGGAATAATAAACTATGGCTCAGTTTTGTGTATGCGGTATTAGCACTCAAAAGAAAAGGGGTATCGATAGGAGACTGCCAAAGTAATTGCAGATCGGCCTGCAAACATAATATCGACGGGTGAGTTCTAAAGGGAAACAACTCAAAATTTAAACTTTAGAGAAAACTGAAGTTTAAAGCTTCATGTTGCTGTGAAACATCCAATTTGGAAACTTTCAACATATATTAAACATGATTTGTATTTGGGTTAAGAATCCTTTGATTTTTCACAGCAACATAAAGCTTCAAAATGCAGGATTCTCTAAACTTTAATTTTGAATTGTTTCCCTTTCAAGCTGGGCCGTCGATGTTGTAAGCTATATCTGTTGTAACTGGCTGTACACTTGGTTAAGAAGCAACGATTTAATAATGTGATATGATTATGTTTACTGTCGTATTAAAAAGCTAGAGACTTATATGTTAGAATGTTAAATTAATGTTCTTCCTTTCTGTCAACCTAATTTGTTTTATCTTCAAAAATTTAAGATCAAGTTCTACGAACAGCGACAAATTCAACAAGTCATTCGGGTGACTGGTGCGAACTGGCTGAATGATACCACTGGATAAATGTTCTATTCACTACCAATACGAATTCAAGTCTCTTGAACTTGTGCACAGAGTCCGTAGATATCCAGAGAACCGCAATTCTTTGCGCTGGAAATGCCGACAAAAATCAGGCAATTTTATTACAGCGCACGCTATTTCCTATATATATTTGTATCAAGAATGACTATAGCCTAAATCGCAATCAAATATTTTTAATTTTAAGGGTCATGGACACTGGCCTAAAATAACTTTTACTTTAAATGGTACTATTACTCTGGGATTCCACGGATTCTGCTTCTGCATAGCTGAGAGCGCCACTATAGCTCAGAATTTGAACAGTTACTGTACCTTCGTAGTATCCGTCTACGTCGTACTGGAAGTGATAAAGATAAACTTCTAGCTTCACCAATTCCTCCTCCCCAGCTCCATGACACTCTCCTCCCACTCGGCGTACTGGCTGCTCGAAGGCTCGCTGGCAGCGTCTGCCATCATCAGCTTATCAGTTGTTAGCTTCACCAACTTCCTCCGCCCCAGCTCCATGACACTCTCCTCCCACTCGACGTACTGGCTGCTCGAAGGCTCCCTGGCAGCGTCTACCAACATCGGCTCATCAGTTGTTAGCTTCACCAACTTCCTCCGCAACAGCTCCATGATACTCTCCTCCCACTCGGCGTACTGGCTGCTCGACGGCTCGCTGGCAGCGTCTACCAACATCGGCTCATCAGTTGTTAGCTTCAACAACTTCCTCCGCAACAGCTCCATGACACTCTCCTCCCACTCGGCGTACCGGCTGCTCAAAGGCTCGCTGGCAGCGTCTACCAACATCGGCTCGTCAGTTGTTAGCTTCACCAACTTCCTCCGCAACAGCTTCATGGTACTCTCCTCCCACTCGGGGTACTGGCTGCTCGACGGCTCGCTGGCAGCGTCTACCAACATCGGCTCATCAGTTGTTAGCTTCACCAACTTCCTCTGCCCCAGTTCCATTACGCTCTCCTCCCACTCGGCGTACTGGCTGCTCGAAGGCTCACTGGCAGCGTCTACCAACATCGGCTCATCAGTTGTTAGCTTCACCAACTTCCTCCGCAACAGCTCCATGACACTCTCCTCCCACTCGGCGTACCGGCTGCTCAAAGGCTCGCTGGCAGCGTCTACCAACATCGGATCGTCAGTTGTTAGCTTCCCCAACTTTTTCCGCAACAGCTTCATGGTACTCTCCTCCCACTCGGCGTACTGGCTGCTCGACGGCTCGCTGGCAGCGTCTACCAACATCGGCTCATCAGTTGTTAGCTTCACCAACTTCCTCCGCAACAGCTCCATGATACTCTCCTCCCACTCGGCGTACTGGCTGCTCGACGGCTCGCTGGCAGCGTCAACCAACATCGGCTCATCAGTTGTCAGCTTCACCAACTTCCTCTGCCCCAGCTCCATGACGCTCTCCTCCCACTCGGCGTACTGGATGCTCGAAGGCTCACTGGCAGCGTCTACCAACATCGGCTCATCAGTTGTTAGCTTCACCAACTTCCTCCGCAACAGCTCCATGATACTCTCCTCCCACTCGGCGTACTGACTGCTCGACGGCTCGCTGGCAGCGTCTACCAACATCGGCTCATCAGTTCTTAGCTTCACCAACTTCTTCCTCCGCCCCAGCTCCATCACACTCTCCTCCCACTCGGCGTACCGGCTGCTCAAAGGCTCGCTGGCAGCGTCTACCAACATCGGCTCGTCAGTTGTTAGCTTCACCAACTTCCTCCGCAACTGCTCCATGACACTCTCCTCCCACTCGGCGTACTGGCTGCTCGAATGCTCGCTGACAGCGTCTGCCATCATCAGCTTATCAGTTGCTAGCTTCACCAACTTCCTCCGCCCCAGCTCCATGACACTCTCCTCCCACTCGGCGTACTGGCTGCTCGAAGGCTCACTGGCAGCGTCTACCAACATCGGCTCATCAGTTGTTAGCTTCACCAACTTCCTCCGCAACAGTTCCATGATACTCTCCTCCCTCTCGGCGTACTGGCTGCTCGACGGCTCGCTGGCAGCGTCTACCAACATCGGCTCATCAGTTGTTAGCTTCACCAACTTCCTCCGCAACAGCTCCATGACACTCTCCTCCCACTCGGCGTACTGGATGCTCAAAGGATCGCTGGCAGCGTCTACCAACATCGGATCGTCAGTTGTTAGCTTCACCAACTTCCTCCGCAACAGCTTCATGGTACTCTCCACCCACTCGGCGTACTGGCAGCTCGACGGCCCGCTGGCAGCGTCTACCAACATCGGCTCATCAGTTGTTAGCTTCACCAACTTCCTCCGCAACAGCTCCATGACACTCTCCTCCCACTCGGCGTACTGGCTGCTCAAAGGCTGGCTGGCAGCGTCTACCACCATCGGCTCATCAGTTGTTAGCTTCACCAACTTCCTCTGCCCCAGCTGCATGACGCTCTCCTCCCACTCGGCGTACTGGCTGCTCGAAGGCTCATTGGCAGCGTCTACCAACATCGGCTCATCAGTTGTTAGCTTCACCAACTTCCTCCGCAACAGTTCCATGATACTCTCCCCCCACTCGGCGTACTCGCTGCTCGACGGCTCGCTGGCAGCGTCTACCAACATCGGCTCATCAGTTGTTAGCTTCACCAACTTCCTCCGCAACAGCTCCATGACACTCTCCTCCCACTCGGCGTACCGCCTGCTAAAAGGCTCGCTGGCAGCGTCTACCAACATCGGCTCGTCAGTTGTTAGCTTCACCAACTTCCTCCGCAACTGCTGCATGATACTCTCCTCCCACTCGGCGTACTGGCTGCTCGACGGCTCGCTGGCAGCGTCTACCAACATCGGCTCATCTGTTGTTAGCTTCACCAACTGCCTCCGCAACAGCTCCATGACACTCTCCTCCCACTCGGCGTACTGGCTGCTCAAAGGCTGGCTGGCAGCGTCTACCAACATCGGCTCATCAGTTGTTAGCTTCACCAACTTCCTCCGCCCCACTTCCATGACACTCTCCTCCCACTCGGCGTACTGGCTGCTTGAAGGCTCGCTGGCAGCGTCTACCAACATCGGCTCATCAGTTGTTAGCTTCACCAACTTCCTCCGCAACAGCTCCATGACACTCTCCTCCCTCTCGGCATACTGGCTGCTCAAAGGCTCGCTGGCAGGGTCTACCAACATTGGCTCGTCAGTTGTTAGCTTCACCAACTTCTTCCTCCGCCCCAGCTCCATGACACTCTCCTCCCTCTCGGCGTACTGGCTGCTCGAAGGCTGGCTGGCAGCGTCTACCATCATCGGCTTATCAGTTGTTAGCTTCACCAACTTCCTCCGCCCCAGCTCCATGACGCTCTCCTCCCACTCGGCGTACTGGCTGCTCGAAGGCTCGCTGGCAGCGTCTACCATCATCGGCTCATCAGTTGTTAGCTTCACCAACTTCCTCTGCCCCAGCTCCATGACGCTCTCCTCCCACTCGGCGTACTGGCTGCTCGAAGGCTGGCTGGCAGCGTCCACCATCATCGGCTCATCAGTTGTTAGTTGATTCCTCTCATTGCTTTTCAAGTTTTCCAACTTACCTGGTGGAGTGTTCATATAACACGCTGCAGTCGATCTTCTTGTCAATCTTCTCCATATTCTTGTCCATATTGTTGTCCATCTTCCTTTCTTCTCTCCGTTTTGTTTCGTCATGACATGTCCTTCCCCAGTATCCCCCACCCGGACATCCGATTGGGGGGATAGTTTACGTCCGGAATTTTTTACCAGGGAAAGACCCATCATGCCATTTTTTTCAGAAATTATCTTCTTGGGATATATATATATATATATATATATATATATATAAATGCGGATGCTTCCCAATGCTTTCCGCACACCACTCTCTCTTTCGCATCTTTTAAAGATCCCAGGGGGCCCCAACGTGGAGGTGAGGAGAGTGGATTTGACTAGTTAGGCCCTCCGGACTTCACCGAAATTCACCGCAAGTGTTAAATATCAGTTCCATCAGGGTTTTTGACCCGATCAGAGACCGGGAAATCCCAATTAGCCTTTGCCCCCCTTATTGAGGATAAGGCAGCGGTTTCCAAAGTGTACACCGCGGAGCCCAGGGCTCCCCGAATGATTTTCAGGGACTTCGTCCGCGGCAGTTATGAAGATGGCAAAAATTTTTTCTTCCATCTAGTCCCTAGCGAGAAAAACGCAAACTACTTCCATCAAGTGAAAATACTTTCTCAGAAAATAGTTTGCGTTTTCTTTTTAGATGGAAGCACCAATAATAATCTACTCGTTATTGGAACTATCTCGGTTTTTCTTGCTTGCCAAGTACTCGATGATTCTCGAAATTTATTTATTGTTTTATATACCAAGCAGGCAGGGTTTGTTAATCGTGATGCGTAGAATCTACAATCTATTGACTATTATGTTGCCTCAAAAAATATGTATATATATACTGGATGTTAATTTGATTGCAGAAGTGCTAGCTGAACTTAGGTTGAAATGAAACTGTGACTTAAGACGGGCTCCGTAATACCTAAGAGTCATCAGCTATCAACCAGTGCTCAGTTAAAGAGGGATAAAAACAGGTGTAACTTTACTGTAAAAGAAGGTATTGCAAATTCCTTGAGATTGAGTTCCGAATATGTTGAACATGATCCTGCTACAGAGTCTACGATGTCTAGTGCAGAGGTACTGAAAGGAATTAAAAAACGAAAGTATTGTGATTCATATTTGGACATGGAATTCCCTGAGTTTGCTGATGGATGTCCACATGTGAGATATGTAACAAAGTTTTGCCCAATAGTTCTATGTTCCCTGCCTAGCTTAGAGACGGTATTTCGAAACTCGTCCTGACTTCACAAATGAAGGTACTTTAAAAGAAAAACTGATGACTCCATGCAGTTCGGACAATATTTTTATCTCGTGTAAAAGACAAATAACAAGAAAGCACTGGAAGCGTCGTACTTGATTAGTGATGACTGGCTCTTGCTGGTAAACCTCCCTCTTGCTTAAACTATTATGAAACCATTATTAGTGTGGCTAGTTAAGTGCATGGTGGACGAAAGAACAGCAAACTTGATCCTCAGTGTGCTCTTAACAAATAACACTGTGCGTAATCGAATACAGAAGCTATCAAACGACGTTAAAAATATCATAATTTCCCTTATCAGTCAAATTAAATTTTCACTGCAACTTGAATCCACGGACGTTGCCGTGTTATCTGTATTAATGACGTTTGGGCTGTACGAATTTTCAGGTCCTTTCATGAAGATATTTTGTTCTGCAAGCCATTACCATCCTCTACAAGCGGTATTGAAATTTTATTGAAAACCTTGAGACAATTGCATTCACGTGTGCACAAATGGCGCAAAGGTCATGGTAGGTCCTGTTTCTGTCGCTGTTACAATGATCAAGAACGCTAAAAAAAAAAAACTGCAAAAGTAGTTACTGTTCACTACACCAACATATATTTATTTATATTATTATAAAGGGCCACAGACTCTGACAACTGATAAAAAGCTGGATGCGAAATGGGAACACTTTTGCAAAAGGCGGGACAAAATTACTAAATAGAGTAGATCCTTTCACAAATTGATCATTATAATTACTTACTTCAAATGCGTATTAAGGAACCCGGAGGTTCACTGCCGCCCTCATATAAGCTCGCCATCGGTCCCTATCCTGAGCAAGATTAACCCACTCTCTACCATTAGATCCATTTTTATATTATCTTCCAATCTACGTCTCGGCCTCCCCAAAGGTCTTTTCCCTCTGGCCCTCCAACTAACACTATATTATACATATCTGGATTCGCCCATACGTACTACATGCCCTGTCCATCTCAAACGACTGGATTTCATATTCCTAATTATGTCAGGTGAGGAATACAATGCGTGCAGATCTGCGTTGTGCAACTTCATTCTCGTAACTTCATCTCTCTTAGCCCCAAATATCTTCCTAAACACCTTATTCTCGAACACCCATAACCTCTGTTCCTCTCTCAAAGTGAAAGTCCAAGTTTCACAACCGTACAGAACAACCGATAATATAACTGTTTTATAAATTCTAACTTTCAAGTTTTTTGAGAACAGCCTGGATGACAAAAGCTTCTCAACCGCATAATAACAGGCATTTCCCATATTTATTCTGCGTTTAATTTCCTCGCGACTATCATTCATATTTGCTTTATAATTACAGAGAATAAAAGATTATTATTATTATTATTATTATTATTATTATTATTATTATTATTATTATTATTATTGATTACTGTACGACGCTTTATCAACTGCTATAGTTATCTAGCGTCTGAATGAGATGATAATGCCAGAGAAATGAGTCCAGGGTCCAGCGCCAAAAGTTACCCAGAATTTGCTCTCAGTGGGTTGAGGGGAAAAACCTCTACCAGGTAAAGACTCGGTCACAATAAACCGGGAACAGAAACGACAACGAGAACGAGAACGGAAATGTTAAAATAAATGTATTTAAATGTGAGCATTCAGAATTAACGAGAAGCTTGCCGGATCCCTGGAACGGGAACGTGAACGTGAAAGTTAATTTGAATGCTCCCATTTAAATGCATTTATTTTAACAATATTTCTGTCCTCGTTGTCGTTTCCGTTCCCGGTCTATTGTGGACCAGCTTGTCCGAACCGGTATCCGATCGTTTCAGTCAGGCGTGCTAACCGTTACTCTACAGCGATGGACTATTATTATTATTATTATTATTATTATTATTATTATTATTATATGATATATATTATTATATTATAAAATTATTTTGTGTCTATTTACAACATTTCATTTCCTTCATACTCCGATATCAGAATTTTTGTGGTAGCAACAGTCCAGTTATGTTTGCGTTCCGCCATATTTGTTTTATGTCATAGAAATCTTTTATCAAAGAAATTTTATAAAAGAAAACCCATTATACTGTCATATATTTTATAAAAGATATTTGTCAAAGAACTTTGATAGTGTAATAGCAGCCCGGAAAACCTTAATCACAGACACCGGCTTTGAAAGCATACATTTTAAATTCATTCTCTCTAGAGAAGAAGTAGTAAAGGAGAAAATCGCTGATAGAGTTTAAAAGAGCAGTGTCAGATGGAAATTTAAAAAGTATCGTAGGTACAGTTTTTAAATCTGTGTTCGACAGCAGTGGAAAATAATTTAATTTTGTAATGTGTCCGGTATGCTGGTAACTGTATGCTCATGTCACACGTCAAGCGAAAGCACGACTAAAGTGCGCAAGCAGGAAAGCGGTAGAATGCAATCATGTTATGTTATGAAAATGCAATAAATTAATATGAATATTTCTCAAAGCAAACGCCCTATATTTCGAGAGATAAATAATGTTAAACCCTCAGTTTTCTGCTACTGCAGTGCGACCAGGAATACTGCTGGAGTAATAGTTCGTGCTAATTCAACTACTTGACGTAATAAAGAAGATGAAAGCCGCTAGGTCTTACCTTGTGGTCCACCATCATTAACGTGCTTAAAAATAGATATTTTTGCAGGTTTCTTTGTAAATTCACAATTTCTTTGTTTTTTTGTTAGAATCCGTCGGTATTAGTGGATATTATTAAAAGTGTTTCAGAATACATAATAATGTTTCAACACGAACTCTTACTGATATGTTTCATTTATTGAAGTTTGCGTTCAGTTAAATTTAACCAATTATATTTCAACAAGATTTAAAATTACAACATTGTACTTTTGTGCTTTTCTTCCAGGACATATCTCCTTTCTCAAGCCAATTACAGCATCCGCGGATTTAAAAAAAAAAAATCAGAAATATCCTTATTTTTAGGGTTTCATCAAAGGCTTAAACCAATTTTGTAATTTTGTGAAATTTGTGAAACCTCATCAAACTGATATTTCTAAGACAAGTGAGATTTTTTTTTTCCAATCATGGTGTAAATATTTCAAGGACTCACCAGCTTTTAAGACTGGCAGAATTTCTCTCCTGCATCCACTCCATAAGTTGTTAATATTAATGGTGAGAGAGTATTTTCTTTGATAAATTCTCAGTGAATAAAAGAGAAACAATTTCATATAGAAACCATGAAAAAATCATCAGTAGCTATACAGTATAATTTCAGGTATTTAAATTGCGTTGAATTTCACAGTTATTTATTAAAAAACAAACAATTGCATTAAACACGGTCTTCTGAGAAATACTACTAATCTTGTTTTAAAAAATCATATTTAGTTTATTTTGTAGTAGCAATAAAAAATAACGTAATTTGGAATTGGACTGTGATGATAATGGTGATGTTTAATGTATACAATGTTTGAAAGTGTTATAATCAGATATGTAAGGTAAGCCTCAGACTTGAATCTAGCGCACGAAGAAGATATTTTGTAATATCATAGCATTTTTAATGCAGCATTTTAACACAAATGATACTGAACTTTGGCTTTTGTGTTTCTGCCATTAGTTTTTTTGTCAAGGTCCTTGGACGGTCGGTCGCTATCGCTCTCACAGGTCCCTTCATAACCATAGACTTACTAAATGTTCATAACAGCCTTTAATTAGAAAGTGAAGGCGCTGTAAACGTCGCTAAGCCACGGCTGTAAATCTGTGACGTCACCGCGAGGACACACCAAGCCCCTACCATAGACTTTCTAAATTACCGCCAGTCAAAGCTGCGCAGAAGTTTAGAGTAGGGACAAATTGAAGCTTGCGTCCACCGCCATGCTTTTAGAGGCTAGCAGGCGGCTGTATTATGCAATGTTGAATGTTTAATTAGAGCGTAGCGCCTGTAATGCACGACACTAGTTGCTATTGCATTAGGCAACAAACGTCTCCTCTCGTTCACAAAATACATGCACTTAGTATCGAAATGTGCGGAACACAAAACTCTACTGTATGTATTGTGGGAAACCATTTCTCTCTCTTCATTTGTAAAACCGACTGCTTAGTTAACAAATCATTTTTTCAGTGTGAATCAGTAAAAACAATAAACGCGTTACAGAATCTTTCTATCAATAACTGTTATTATATGTATAGTAATACAAAATTACGGCACGCGAACCTGCGCGAGAGGTTTCAAATTTGTACACGACACCAGCGCCAATTGTGTCCCTAGATATATAACTACAACGCCTTTGGGACACACTCCACTCTCAACCGCTTAGTAGTTACTGAGAAATTGAAAAACGCGGGGTGTGTTTGTGATTTGGTATAGACGTTGCTAGTGTTCTGTTTATAATAGGCCTATATTGTTACTATCATAGCATGCAAAATGCCAAATTGTGCGGTGAGCGAGTGTCAGAATTATAGCAGGAAAAAAAAAGGGCTCGAGTGTTATTTATCATACGTTTCCCTCTGATTCAAAGCTGCTAAAGATAACATACCAGCAAAGAAAAAATTGAAATTAAACGCCCAACCATCGCTGAATTTACCAGTGTGCTATGTGAAAAACAGTGAGATAAACCTGATAAACAGTGCTAGTAGTAAAGGTGTAGAAGAATGAATGCATTATTTGCGGAGACATCAATGTCGATTATCTAACAAAAAGCAATAGGAAAGATCAACTAAATTCATTGCAAGCATCTTTCAATTTAATACACACAGTAAACTTTTCGACCAGAATACAAGGGGATGCAGCTACTGCAATAGACAACATATTCATCGGAAAAGAAAAAATACGTATATCTCAAACAACCCCAATAATTAATGGTCTTTCGGATCATGATGCTCAACTCCTAAGTATAAATATTAACACATCGTCAAAAAACCAATTAAAGTGAGATTCAGAAATATAGACAGGGAATCATTAAATAATTTTGAAATAAATCTTAAAAGTGAAACATGGGAATCAGTATACAGTCAAAGTGATACGAACACTAAATTCAACGAATTTCATGAAACATTTCTTATTTTTGAATTCAGTTTTCCTGTAAAGTATAAAAATGAAACTATATATAGCAATAGATGGATTACACAAGGTATTAAAATCTCATGCAAAACCAACCAGCCTATCTCTTTGCTTGTTTCAAGTAAAATTCCTGTCTTTTCCCTAATCGTTTGTGGATTTTCTCCTAAATATTCATGTCATCCACATAGACAAGCAGCTGATATAATCCGTTCAAATCCAAACCCTGTCTGTTATCCTGGACTTTCCTAATGGCATTTTCTAGAGCAGTGGTCGTCAGGACTCGCTGAAATGGATTACGGGTAAACAGTGCATGGCAAAATGCACTCTCGTGCGGGAGGAAGCTTACCCGCCTGATGCTGTAAGAGATCTGCGGGTAAGAGACGCTATCCCGAGAGTGCAGTGTTCTGACGACTGCTGTTCTAGCGAAAAGTTAAAAAGTAAAAATGATAGTGCATTTCCTTGCTTTAGTCCGCAGTGAATTGGAAAATCATCAGCTAGAAACTGATCTGTATGGACTCTGCTGTACATTTCACTGAGGCATATTTTAATTAATTGAACTAGTTTCTTGAGATTACCAAATTCAATAAGATTATATAAAACTTCTCTCTTAACCGAGTCACATACCTTTTTGAAATCTATGAATCCGAGGCTTATGTCGTGGTTTCGTAACAAGCTGTTTATTTACGGTGGTGGGTTGTTAGTTCATCGCCCAACCCCCAAGCTGGAGGACCACCCCTTACCCGTTGTCCGCGACTGTTTATTCAATATATTCACACCTATCATCCATATATGGAGGCTGTCTCCTCTATCCGCAACCTGAGGACGCGCCATGCTGTGGTGATAGGGACCCACCATACCTGGAAGCATTTCAATACTTTAATTAATATTAAATCAGTTTAAGTAATAGGTATTTTGCAACACTGTTACAAGATGCATGTCTCACCTTAAGCCTGAGCACCGTGGGTACAGGTTATAGGGGCAGTCTCCTCGTGACTGCCATCTGTGCTCCAGGGAAGTGTTTCGTCTGTTGACAAGTGCTTCTGAATTCACTGCGATGTAGCAATTTTTATAGAAACAAAATCGATTTCTTACTAAATAAAAAGAAAGGACGCAAATTGGCGAAAGAAGATTCTATTCCTTTTATCTTAAGGAATTAGTGCGTGAAGTTACTGTTAATGAACACCTTTGTTTTTATTTGTTTGCTTGGAGTATAGAACCTGTGTTTTACCATAGGCATATCAAAGGATATTTACAATGTTATACACAGGATGTTTACACTATTATACACTTATATTTCGGATGCTATTCTTGAAGAGAACAGTAGATGTTGATGAAACTTGTCAATCTTACTGTGTTTATGTGTGTCCTCACCATCTGGTGCTGATTTTGCTTCGATAGTATTGAAGGCCAGTCTGTTGAAAAGTGTGTGCATTCCGTCAGTAAATGTATTGCTGACTGCACAGTTTTCTCGGGGCAGCTGCATAATGGGGACGGTGATTTGTTAATTCTGTGCAAGTATGATTTGAAGCATCCGTGGTTTGTCAAGAATTTGGTGAGGATATAATTTGGCCTTAGGGATATTAAGAGCCTATGTGTGATGGATGGAATATACTGTTTGGTATGTAGTGCTACCTTTGTGTGTATGTTGTTATATAATGTTAATGTTTATATGATTTTGGTTTAGTCGTTTAGAAAGAGGTAGTGGGATGGAGTTAAATTGTATGGTATTTCTATATCTGGCTGCAGTTTTGGCCAGATATTCGGCTCTTTCATTGCCCTTAATTCCAGAGTGGCCTTTGATCCAGATCAGTGACATTTCCGTAGTTTTCTTAAGGTCAATCATTTTCTTTCTTATGTACACTGCAATCGGCTGTGTCGTTCTTGTGTTTGCTACTGCATGAAGTGCAGCTTGCGAGTCGACGTGGATGCCATACGATGTTTTATCCTTACGTTGGGATATTATCCAATCAATTGCCATTTTGATTCCAATGAGTTCTGCTTGGAAAACCGTGCATTCGTTTCCTAATCTTTGACTTTCTGTGTTTATTTCTAACGATTTTTGTACTGCTGCCACTTCTGCTCCGATGTGTTCCTCCGTTTTGGAGCCATCTGTAAATAGCTGTACATTGGTTGAGCTAACTTTGCCACTGAAGTCCACATTTATAATGTTGTCTATTGAATGTAGTCCACTGCCACATTCTGTATAATTCTTCTTACCACCATTCACAGAAGAGATGCAGCTCTTTGCTTGTTTCAGTCTCTTGAACTGAAACAACCCAGAACTCACCACGTGGAGGTGGCTGCATGTCGAGTTCCGCCCTGCCCATCCCAACCTCCCTACCATGTGGGCAAGTGCATTCCATTGTTCATTCATTGTTATTTTCAATCATTGTTCATACTCTGTGACATGAATCAATATTTAGGTTTGCATTTCATATCTCTTTTGTTTCAATTTGTAAAAGTCACATTATTAAAATACTCCAATTCAATATAATCAGTCACTTTATGTTTATGCAACGAAAAATGTGAAGAAATACTTGATGTCATTCTTTTTGTCTGTCATTTTTTTTTTCTCTTTTTTGTAGAACTGTTCATATAAATGTATATACGATAGCTAAAGTGTAAGGTATGTAACTTTCGGTGCGATGAATAATATTTTTTCACACGAATTTAATAACTTTTATTTCTTGTTTCTCTATTTTGTGGTTTTCTCTCTTTCTATTTTCTCTCTATCTTTTTATATTTATTGAAGGTTCTGCCTTTCTACTCTTGGAATACTCTATATAAAATTTCAATTGGAAATTGTGAAGATAATATGGAAACAAACATGTCACTATCCACTTTCAATATTTCTACCCATTTTTTCCATATCAATGATTGCGGGGTTGGGCAGATAAAACTGGTCTGCCTCTTCTCATTTGATTTGAAACAAACTTTTTTTCAAAGGAATGGAATAAAATGGATAAATGAATGTGTCCTGTGCTAACCGTCATAATAGATGTTAAAAGTTCCCTCCACCAACATCTAGACACTTCTGTGCACGTCTTAACACGTTTATATAAAGACGTGTCAATTTCTCACGGATGATAGTGCAGATGCTATTCCTGATGTTGCCATTCATTCCATCAATAATACATGGATTCTGCTCGCTTTCTGTCCGGACACTTCAACTTTCGGCATGAATTCAGGAAATGATGGCTACGAGTCCTCGAAAGTCCACCGCAAAATTGGCTCAACATTTGCGAACGTGTGTTAAAGGCTTTGAAATTCAAATGATACCGAATGACAGCAACTGGAGGAGCCCGATAAGAATAAATGTTTAAATTTCTACTGCTGGTTGTTGAATATGATTACGGATGGTGATTTGGACCCGCTGTTGTTTATCATGATTGATGAGGCTTGGTTTCTTCTATCGAGATATGTAAACTCTCAAAGAACAGGTACTGGGAGAAAGAAAATTCTAACCTAGTGTACGAGCAACCACTATGCGACCAAAAGATCAGTGTATGGTGCACTATCACTGCAAAACGCATTATCTGTCCAATATTCTTCGACACTATAGTCAACACGGCTGTAGACTCTAATTTCTTGAATGAATTCTATCCCCAACTAAAGAAGAGGAGCGTAATTACTGCTTCTTTCAACAAGATGGAGCAACATCTGACACATCTGAAAGGTCACTTACGCGTATTCATCACATGTTCACCGAAAAGCGGATTGTGAGCAAAGGCTTGTGGCCACCGCGGTCACTAGATTTGTCGACATGTAACTTTTATTTAGGGGAGAAAGTGTATGTCTCAAATACATGAGCTTGGCCAATGGATAGGGAGAAATGAAGCATGTAGCTAGACACGTATTTGGAAAATGGCAACTGATATCAATCTCGTTATTGTTACTAGACAGGGAAGAATGGGAGAGAGGTCACCTTAACCAATTCCCACGTCGTTGTCTGGTGTGCTTCACGGATGGCTCCTGAACTTACAGCGATGCTGGAGCAGGGATTTATGACGTAAGACCCAGGACTAGAATATCTATTACCTTTGGTTAATACACTACGGTTTTGCAAGCTGAAGTGTTTATGATAGCAGCTTGCGCTCAGGAAAATCTAAATATATCATGTCAAGGCCTGAATATCTTTATTTGCTCCGATAGACTACACAGGGTGTGCTAAGTTTGCACAGAGTTTTTCTCCAGGCTGGTTGAAGAATGCAGAAATAGTCTGGAAAATATATATCAAAATATTCCAGGCCACAGTGGAATGTATGACAATAACAAGCCGCCTATTGGCCATTCAAGGAATTTCCTTCCAATGCTATGGCCCTGAAATCTGTGTTGGCATCTCTAAGTATATAATAAAATAGGTCCTAAAGAAGATCCTGATGAAAACTTTACAATCTAAACCTGAATCAACTGAACAACTCTTGGCATTGGAAAGGAGAATTTTTAACATGGTTAACTGGAATTTTGACCGGACACTGCCATCTACATATATTGTCACCTGCATATATTTTGCCCTAATGATGACTCAACTTGTAGGAAATGTAGGATGGAGGCCGAGTTATCATTTGCCATTTTGCTGGATTGCTCAGATCTAAGTCAATCAGGCACCGTTATCTCGGGAAACAAACATTGTCTTCTGAGGAAATTAATCCCAGCAGCATAGCAAAGCTGATAACGCATTGCAGTCTCCTGGGTTGATCTGTAGTGTATGGGGTGCACAAAGGGCCATTTGTGGCCAAGTGTTATAGCAGTAATCTACACCCTTAATTTAGAACAATATTAAGAAGAAGATTATATCCCGTTCAGTTATTGCGCACACCATTTCCAATTCCATTTGCTGCTTGTTTTTGAGTAATTTCTTTCCTCGGTATAATTGTCTTGACCATCTGAATTCTGAAGATTTGCCAAAATATATATTTCCCTTAATATGGTGGTGGTTATTACATTTATATAATAAATCACCGTACATATTTATTCGTCTGCCCTAGAGATGTACATTTCTACTGACCGTTTTTTTTTTTTTTTTACATTTCAAGCATGATGTTTTCGTTTCCTTTAAAGTAAGCTTTACGTTATTTAATGTTCTCTAGCATTGTCTTAATACTTTATATTGTCCCTTTTCACATCACCATTGTTCTTATTACTGATCCATTACTCATAATAATATCAGGAGTTATTTTCAGTCTTTTATATTGAGGTACTGAAGATGTTTCTCCACGCAGTCAGTTCTCACTATTTGCCAATATGAATAAGGCGACTGTGTCTCTTTTTGTCTTACGACTATCTTTCAACCAGAGTTCGCTTGCCCTCTATGTTTAGTTACATTTTCGTTGCACATTATTGCAGTTTATTCCAACTTCGGTTTTGTTACACGTTTCATAAAATCTTGCGAGTTTTCTATTACAGCAGAAGAGTCGTAACTTTCAAGTGCAAACATAAAAATTCGAACGATTCTTCAGTGTTGGATGTTCTAACTTTGTTGAATGATGCAAATTTTCAAAAATGAATATTTTGAAGTCTATTTTTGTTATGCATTACCTAAAATTTCTACATTGTTGTAGCATAAAAGGTTATTGAATATTGCATACAATAGTTAAATGTATTGTCATTTTAGAAATTAAGATTTTATCCTCTCATCTTGGTGTTGGAATATCAAAGGAAATTTCCATTGTCGTGGTATAAGTCAAGAAATTAACTGTTTAATATTTCAATGTTGTATATTTTGCGAAGTGTATGTCTCTGTTGGGTACAATTTCAGTTGTTTCATATTTTAATTTCTGTTATTTTTTAGTTGGTTATTTAACGACGCTGTATTAACTACTACATCATTTAGCGTCGATGAGATTGGTGATAGCCAGATGAGGCCGAGGATTCGCCATAGATTACGTAGGATTCGCCTTACCGTTGGGGAAATCCTCGGAATAAACCCAACCAGGTAATCGGCCAAAGGGGGATCGAACCCGCACCCGAGCGCAACTTCAGACCAGCAGGCAAGCGCTTTAACTGACTGAGCCACGCCGGTGGCTGAATTTTCGTTATTACGTCTCACAACAGAATTTTTTTACACGTTTAAAATTGAAAAATTCACTTTACTTTAACTATACATTACAATGCGACTGATTTTATGATATTTATGTTTATGTAAGTTCAAAAATCGCGCCGCGCTGAAGAAGAACTTAGCGCCGGCGACTCCACTTCTTGCATTGTGACTTTCTATTTCGCTTGCTATGGTTACCGTAGCAACAAGACTCCGATACGTTCTGAGCCAGTGGAGTTCAATTTTTCTCCTGTTAGTGTTTCACTCAGCTATGGTTACCATAGCAACAAGCCTACATCTCCTCGCCCCGCAACAAGAGTTTCACGGCTTGAGTCAGACGTGAAATAGTAGAGGAGACGAATTCATAACGTTCCGCCAATCAACGACATAGAGACTAAACAAGGTATCCATCTCTAACAGTGAAAATTACAGAAATTTAAAAGTGTTAAAATTAATTTCGCCCATAGAAAAGATATATTAAATGAATATGTTTATAACTTTTTTAACCGTTTTGCTAAAGAAGCAAACACGAGTCTTGAGAAAAGTGAAAATATAATGTAAGAGGAATTGAAAACTTGGTTATGGTGTTTGCGTTGTAGATACTACTGTAACAGAAAGATTGAACTTGTCTTCATAAAATTGCTATGATTAATTGTTACCGTTAATTTATGATTACATTATTATTATTATTATTATTATTATCATTATCGTCATAAAGACACGTATTTTTAAATATACCGGTATTTAATATACATAGGTCTCTACATAATTTTTTTTGTTATAAAATTAGAAGTGAACCTAACACTACTTCACGCACTTCTTACGTCACGAGCCGCCACTGCCTTCCACTGACAGAACTTAGAACAGATGCAGCTCACCTTTGCTGCCACAACTTAAAATATTTACAATTTTAATAGAGGAAATGTGCAGTGGAATAAAATATCTGTTAAAGATAGAATTATTGTTAAGATTCTAATTTATTTTTAAAGCAACGAAGTGATTGTGTAAGGACACATTACCGGATTACATAAACTTAAAAGTAATATATTGACTAGGAATTATATGGCAATAAAATTTTCGACAAAATAACACTAAGAGATTAATTATCAAGAAAGTACAGTAATTTAAAGTGTAGCGAAATGAAAATTACAAATATTTATGAACAGAAGTGTGTCGAACTGAGGGTAATTCTAGCTACAGAACTACGACATCACGAGAAGGCAATAGCAGAATGCAGTTAATTCTCGGTTAGCAATATGCGGTGTTCACAACAATAATTCAGATAGTGGAGAACTTCTATAACACTATAATATGCCAAAGTATTTAATGTTACCTGGAAAATGAAATTATGATTTAACAACATTGAAACATTATACTAATTTTATGATGTTATAAAACTATTTTATCTTCTTGTATTTAAGGTGTGATTACGATTACCTCTGTAGCTGTAGATTTAATTGTTCTAGACTTCGTCTTAATTAAATTGGTATTTTCAAAATCATACACAGATGTGCACTCATGTTCGTCTGATGGACGCGAATAGGGAACTGTGTTTCTGGACAGCAGACAAGAATATATTCAGCTGTTCTAATGTTATGTCAATGCCGATTATATCAGCCTCTTATCATCTGCCCAAGCCATCTAGTATGTTATTTTACTTTTTCAGTAAGTTTTAGAAGTATAATGAAATGCCAATTACAATAAAAATCATTATTTTGTCTGTACAATATAAAGTTGGTATAGGTAACGTTATGTAATATACAATATTAATACTTAAACTATTAATACAGTAACAATTTGGATTATAAAAACCCAAATAATTTATTTTTTATTAGCGTCCCTCAAAAGAATACATGTTTCAGCTGCCTTTCCGGTAACTGTGGTAGTCCGAAATTACATTTGTAAATTTTAATCGTGCTTTAATTGTTTCCTTTAATTCTCATCTCCAGAAAAAAAAAATCATCACAAAGACATTTATCAACTTAAGTTACTTTAAATGAATTGCAATCCAAATAACATTCAAGGAAATCTCTGGACGCTAGTTTCTTCTCATAATTATGTAAATAATTTATTTTTAACTATATCAGGTTCTTGTAATGCCTCTCCAGTGAGTTCGCTGCGGTGCTCCATGGACGGATAATTTTTTAAATATTGCATATTAACTATATTGCATGATATTGTGTAAATTATAAAATACTACGGTCCTCATGTTGAATAAATAGTTTGTACGTTTTCTGAAACTAATTATGAAAGTAATGGGAAAGTTGATATATTTTCTTTTCTTTAGTGTTCGTAATTAATTTAATTTGTAAAAATGAATTGTATTAACTATATGCTTTTGACGGTTTTACTATACCTAAATATAGTTACTTAACTTTTATTTTGAAAGACCTTTTCTTATAGAATGAGACAGAATTGTACAACTAATTTTAGTTGGTTCTAAATACAGATAGTGCGAACTTGGAAAAAAGCCTAAACTGTGTTTTGCCTTGGTATCATGAATTTCGAAGGTATTTATTTATCTGTTGCTATGTGGAACGGTAACATTAGGAAATTTTCTTTATTTAGTGATGAACAGTTTTCAGAACATGGGAGGGGTTATAGTAGGAAGAAGAAGAATGAAGTGCATAAGATTTTCTGATGATACAGTGTTGTTAGCAGAAGAGAGACGATACTATGCACCTTTCCAAAATCCCTCTTTTTGACAGAACTCTTCCAAGAAAATCCTTTTCTCTAATGTAAATTTCAGTTGTGTAATTTGAGCGACCTAATCTAAACAAAGAATGTGAAAATTCGATCGTTAAATGTTACTAAAGTGGAACTAAGGAAAAATTGAGGAATAATTAGTTAAGTGTTAAATGTTAAGGGAAATACGAATAGAATAAACCAGTAAAAAGGAAAGTAGTAAAGAGAGTTAAAGTAAATTAGAAATTGTAAGTAAAGAATATTGAGTGTTTTATGTACGGTACTACAGAAAGGAAGAATCTGGGAAGTACATTAGAGTGGAATTGAAAATGAATGCAAGTAGACAGAGTGAGCCATAAAAGCTGTACCAATGAAAGAGAAAAGTGGTGAGTGAATTGAAGGAGTAATAGTAAGGAAGTACTGCAAACATTCGAATATTGGAACATTGGCTGAATGCAAGAGTAAAATTCTGAGAAAAGATCAGTGAAAAAATAGGGTAAATAATATAATATTGCATTGTAGATGAAAGAGTGGAATATAGATCATTAGTAAATATTAGTCAGAGATAAAAATATTTGAAGATAAACAGAAAATTAAGGATAATAGAAATGAAAGGTAGCAATGATAGCAGAGGAGGATTAGTTAGATTGTAGCCGAGAGTGTTTCTAAACAAAAGTAATGTATACAAGTATTGCATAGTTATCAGAAATAGGATAGAAGGAAGACAAAGGAAGACTACTACTACAGTAATACTAATACTACTACCACTACCGTTACTGCTACCACTGCCACTACTGCTACTGTTGCTGCTGCTACTGCTACTGCTACTATACAATGAAACAACTTAGGAGCCATAATCAGAGAGTTCACCCTTTTCAATTTTCCAAAAAAATAATAAATTTTTTTTTTAATTATAAGTTTTATTAAAACAATACATTTTCCTGTACTCATCTTAAAGTTTAAGTGTGCTGTGATTTCCGAGAAAGTTTACACAGCTACCCACCAACTGTGTATTTAATAATATATTTTTTTAAATTTCCACTTTCGAGTAGTGACTCTCATCTCCGTCTCCTTACGGAATTGATATTCTCACAGAATTAATTATACTGGCTTAAATATTTAATAGTTTAATTCACTTATGCAACGGAATTTCTTTATGAGGTCCACATAAACCGATACACATCCACCTCCACCCATGCACACATATGCACAAACTGTCAGTGGCCTGCATAGACTGTTTCCAATACATGTAAATCTTATTCTTAAGGGGAAGTGGTTGTATAATTGAAATTTCTTCCTATTTGATGGTCATTTTTCATTTCTTTGCATGTTGCTGCAACAACTAAAATTAAAATTTGAGATTGCTAAAATAAGAGGGGGGGGCAGAAATCTGGGGGGGGGGGAAGGGAACTACCAGGGCACTATAGTTCACCACAGCGAATATAAATCAACCATTTTTAAGATAAATTCAAAACTTCTTTGTCATTTTACTCCTAAAACCACATTCTTTAACATTGTTCTGGCGTAACTTTGATAATCGTTTTCAAAATGTTAAACTAAAGAGTACATTATCTTAGAAAACATTTTGATATATTCAGATAGTCAATATAATATGATATAATATAATATAATGTTGTTTTATTAATTCGGTCTAATTGACATATTACAAATATAAAAAGCAAATGACACTTACCCTTGTAAGTGATCATTGTGTACTATACAAATATAAAATATTAAAATTAAGCAAATGTTTTCGCCCTTCATGCATCATCAGACTATTTTTTACATACAATATCTTGTACATTTTGTCTCATATTGTGGAGTGGATGATTAATCACAACCTTTAATAATGAAAATAATAACTATTTAAAATTGACTTATGGTAATTAACAATCTAATATTAATGTACAGGTATGAAAATTTAATACATAAATTTGTGGCTGCACTGCTGTGTTGTGTTTAAATTATAGCATCATAAAACTGTGAACATGATAAAGACATTTCATTCCTCTTTAAACTTCATAATTTCACAACGCGTCACATCAGTCAGCAAGATCATCGTAACTAAGTCACTTGTCACAATTTCCTTCACCTCTACATCAGACGCAGATGAAAACTATTCAAGATTTTCTAGTCGCACAATGAATGGTACATCAGGCCCATGGGGTACAGGTAAAATGGATGACTGAATACTTGGTTATACACGATTTGCTTTTTATTTTTAGAATCGTACCCCTTCACATCACACGGACAGAAGTAGAAGTCACTACTATGGTTCGACTGCTCTCTCCAAACCATAGGTACTCCAAAAGATAGCAACAGTCTTCTGCCGTTCATCCAATGATGAAGTTCTTCAAATCATACTCTACATACTTTGTGTGGTGCCCAAGCTTTACTTTGATCTCCAAGTTTGATTCCAAAATGAGCAAGATATAACTTTTTCACAAAATCTGTAAAATTACGCCTCTGCTTAGGCAATGTCTACATTTTATATACGTTATATAACAAAAATGGTCTGGATTATTTATACATTCTCGATGCGACATGGTAAATACTTTCTTACTGAACTAAAAACTCCCAACTTTCTACAACACAATAAAGCTTCAAAAACTGATTTCGTTTCGTTTCCAGATGAAACACAGACTATTGAAATATCAGAGGAACTAGACTAGTTGAGTTGAGACTCTCACCAAGATATGGCTGGCATTTCTATCTCCCACAAATAAAAATAATGGCAAGGCTGCACGTTATTTCACCATAACTTCCTTATACGCTTGCACCCTCTATCTGCTAAGAAACATATGTTATCCTTGATTTTCAATATAAAGATCTTAAAAATATGTTGAATACATTTGGTTTTCATATCTTAACATACTAAAACTACAGTTGTTAAAGTATTATAGTTCAAATAATAACGCTATAAATTGTCGTAATATATTATAATAAAATTGAAATAACAAAAAAAAAAAAAAAAAATGGCACTTGATAGGAACTTTCTGGCTTCGAATTTGACTTCAGCATGCTAAAAATACCCTAAAAACATTCAAACTTTGGAGGCAGAAATTTCATCACATGCTAGTGTTATCAGCCTTTTAAAAATATATAAAAAAAAATGATACACATAAGAGGAATAATACATTAAACAGCATTATAACAAGTAAATTGGGAGAAAGAAATGAACACTTGCAAAACGGCATAAAAAAGCTTAATGTAGGACAAACAAAATGGAATTCAAGGAACATACTCAGATTTTATCAATAATCGGAACAAATCAAAATTTTCTGCTTACTTGATCGATTCAGGCCATGAAATGAAGAACATAAATAATACGTTACAGATCCTAAAAATAGTTACTTACTTACTTATGGCTTTTAAAGAACCCGGAGGTTCACTGCCATCCTCACATACTCCTGGTATCAGTCCCTATCCCACGCAAGATTAACCCAGTGTCTAACATCATATCCCACCTCCCTCAAATCCACTTTAATATTATTCTCCCACCTACATTTCAGTCCCACTACAGCACGTTTTCCCTCCGTCGCGGCATCCCAACTAACGCTCTGTATGAGTTTCTGGACTCGCCCATACATGCTACATGACCTGCCCATCTCAAAAGTCTGGATTTTATGTTAATTATGTCAGATGAATATAATTCGAAAAATAGTTAACAACCCTCAATTAATTAATACAGCTGAAGAATACTTTACTGTTAGAAATCATATTCAGAATAATCAATTTCTGAACGAACAGATTCCAAACCCTCAAAATCCACTTTATCGTTTATAATTAAAAACTACTCACCGATCAATAACACCCGCTAAATGACCGGACACCCCCTCCACCTCACCCCAATCCAACTTCCTATAAGTTCCACATCGTCAGTAGAGCAGTTGTAAGTTAGAAAATTTATTAACAAAATTCCATCTAAAGTAATTTTCAAAACTTCGTACACTATACAATTGAAGGGTATATGGAAAGAACAAAGATTTGAGGAAATGACTTTTTAAGTTTAAAACACTGCCATTTATTTAAATTAATACTTGGAAAAGTTATTTCAAAATATAAATGTTGCACTGGTATCTACTCTGAACTTATAAATAAAATATTTGACTCTAAACCAGTTTTCGTTGCTTAATTTTTTAACATTGCACGTTAATATAACTTTTTCGAATAATTTAAAAATCAAAGTCCTGAGAAATAAGGAAAGAATAATAATCAAAGTCCTATATTACAATTAAACTGTAATGATTCACAATGTTATTAACACAAAATATCTTCCTGCAATTCCACAATTGTTGAATTAATAATCATAATCACAATAGTTGAATTAATCATTATCACAATAGCTGATTTAATCACCATAATCGCGATAAATGAATTAATCATAATCGGAAGAGTTGAATTAATATCATAATCGCAATAGTTCAATTAATATCTTAATCGCAATAGTTGAATTAATCATCATAATCACAATAGTTGAATTAATCATAATTACAATAATGGAATTAATCATCATAATCACAAGAGTTGAATTAATCATCACAATCACAACAGTTGAATTAATCATCATAATTACAATAGTTTAATTAACCATCCTAATCACAACAGTTGAATTAGTCATCATAATCACAGTAGTTGAAATAATCATCATAATCACAACAGTCGAATTGATAATCGTAATCGCAATAGTTGAATTAATCATCATAATCGCAATGGTTGAATTAATCATCATAATCGCAATAGTTGAAATAATGATCATAATTACAATAGTTGAATTAATCATAATGACAGTAGTTGAATTAATCATCATAATCGAAATAGTTGAATTAATATCATAATAATAATAGTTGAACTAATCATCATAATCACAGTGGTTGAATTAATCATCACAGTCGCAATAGTTGAACTAATCATCACAACGCAATATTTGAATTAATAATCATAATCGCAATAGTTGAATTAATCATCGTAATTGCAATAGTTGAATTAATCATCATAATCGCAATAGTTGAATTAATATCATAATTACAGTAGTTGAATTAATCATCATAATCATGATAGTTGAGTTAATCATCATAATCGCAATAGTTGAATTAATATCATAATCACAATAGTTGAATTAATCATCACAGTTTCAATAGTTGCATTAATCATCATAATCGCAATAATTGAATAATTCATCATAATCACAATAGTTGATTTAATCATCAAAGTCGCAATATTTGAATTAATCATCATAATCGCAATAGTTGAATTAATCATCATAATCACAATAGTTGAATTAATCAACATAATTGCAATAGCTGAATTAATCATCACAGACGCAATAGTTGAATTAATCATAATCGCAATAGTTGAATTAACCATCATAATCACAATAGTTGAATTAATCATTACAGTCGCAATAGTTGAATTAATCTTCATAATCGCAATAGTTGAATTAATAACATAATTACAATGGTTGAATTAATCATCATAATCGCAATAGTTGAATTAATCATCACAGTCGCCAGAGTTGAATTAATAATCATAATTGCAATAGTTGAATTAATCATCGTAATTGCAATAGTTGAATTAATCATGATAATCGCAATACTTAAATTAATATCATAAAATTACAATAGTTGAATTAATCATCATAATCGCAATAGTTGAATTAATCATCATAGTCGCCATAGTTGAATTAATAATCATAATCGCAATAGTTGAACTAATCATCATAATCACAATAGGTGAATTAATCATCATAATCACAGTAGTTGAATTAATCATCACAGTCGCAATAGTTGAATTATTCATCATAATCGCAATAGTTGAATTAATCATCATAATCGCAACAGTTGAATTAATATCAAAATCACAATAGTTGATCGCAATTGCAATAGTTGAATTAATCATCATAATAGCAATAGTTGAATTAATCATCATAATCACAATAGTTGAATTAATCATTACAGTCGCAATAGTTGAATTAATCATCGTAATTGCAATAGTTGAATTAATCACCATAATCGCAATAGTTGAATTAATATCATAATTACAAGAGTTGAATTAATCATCATAATCGGAATAGTTGAATTAATCATCACAGTCGTAATAGTTGAATTAATAATCATAATCGCAATAGTTGAATTAATCATCATAATCACAATAGTTGAATTAATCGTCATAATCGCAATAGTTGAATTAATCATCATAATCGCAACAGTTGAATTAATATCAAAATCACAATAGTTGATCGCAATTGCAATAGTTGAATTAATCATGATTATAGCAATAGTTGAATTAATCATCATAATCACAATAGTTCAATTAATCATTACAGTCGCAATAGTTGAATTAATCATCGTAATTGCAATAGTTGAATTAATCATCATAATCGCAATAGTTGAATTAATATCATAATTACAAGAGTTGAATTAATCATCATAATCGGAATAGTTGAATTAATCATCACAGTCGCAATAGTTGAATTAAGAATCATAATCGCAATAGTTGAATTAATCATCATAATCACAATAGTTGAATTAATCGTCATAATCGCAATAGTTGAATTAATCATCATAATCGCTTTAGTTGAATTAATATCATAATAACAGTTGTTGAATTAATCATCATAATCACAATAGTTAAATTAATCACCATTATCCCAATAGTTGAATTTATCAACATAATCGCTAGAGTTGAATTAATATGATAATTACAATAGTTGAATTAATCATCATAATCACAACAGTTTAATTAATCATCATAATTACAATAGTTTAATTAATCATTATAATCACCACAGTTGTCTTAATCATCATAATTACAATAGTTGAATTACTCATCATAATCACAACAGTTGAATTAATCATCATAATCGCAATAGTTGAATAAATCACCGTAATCAGTCCCAACAAACAAGGAAAGAGTAATCAAAATGTCCAGCATAACGATTAAACTATAATTATTAACATAATATTTCTTGCTCCTCTTTCACCATAGTTGACTTAATCATAATTGCAATAGTTGAATTAATCACCATAATCACAATAGTTGAATTAATCATCATAATCACAATAGTTCAATTAATCATCATAGTCGCAATAGGTGAATTAATCATCATAATCACAATAGTTGAATTAATCATCATAATCGAAGTTCTGAGAAACGAGGAAAGAGTATAATCAAAGTCTGACATAAGAATAATAATTAAACAATAATGATGCACAATGTTATTAACATAATTTCGTGCTGCTCTTTCATAATCATTGAATTAATTATCGTAATCGCAATAGTTCAATAAATCACCGTAATCTCTCCTAAGAAACAAGTTAAGAGTAAGCAAAATGTCCGACATAATGATAAAACTGTAATTATTAACACAATATTTCTTGCTCCTCTTTCACAATATTTGAATTAATCATCATCTTCGATGTCTGCTTGTATCTTGATGTTCTTGTAGAATGCTTTAGCTAACGGACAACAGAATTGACTTAACAGCTGAAGATCATTGAACTTTGTCACCAATACTGGAAGATGAGTATGATAGCTTATTTCAGATGATGGAATGTTCTGCTTTCTGTAAACAGAAATGTGTGACACCCAGGCTACGTTTTATGCACATTCTCTCATAGTAATGGTGCGAGTATTCTTCTGTCCAATAAAAATCTCAGTTATTGGACGTGTTCCAAATGGCGATTTCTTCTTATAATGAGATTCCATATACGATCCCCACTTGTAGAACATATGTTGACCAGCCTCAACTGCAGTGAATGGACAGGATTTCATTCTCGAGACTTTGATTAGAATCATTGGGTACTTCGATATGAGAATTCTGTTTAATAAGACCCATATCTTTATCGGACTCCATATACGAATGGCCTCTTTATGGGAAAGTTACCTTTGCAGAGTCAAATCGGTGACACATGTGCACTAAATAATGTAGAAATCTGAAAACAGTATAGTTTTTATTTTTCCCTGCACATGAGTCGCAAAATATTTCAAGATGCTTCACTTGGGGCAAAAGAATGACAGAGCAGAAGTGGTACAGCATAGAAACATCATCATCCGCACCTTTCCTTGCCGTGGATTCATCATATGTGTACGAATACGTCCTAATTTATAAGTTTATAACAATTTAGACATATTATACATCTTCTCATAGAATATAGTTTACTCACACAATGTGCATTTAATATACAAATAGATTTTATACATGTTTTTAACCATGTGACTTTGATAAAAATAGGAGCAAAATGTGTTTAGCATAAAATAACCAATAAGATAATATTATGTATGGGAGGTTGCCCTATTATCGGTCAGACCATAATACCGGTCACCAGGTAGTTACACATTTATAAGCTTTATAGGAGAAGCAACCCATTATGAAGTGGTAGCCGGTGACAAAGAAACTTGTTTCCTCGCATAGGGTTCAGTGTTTGCCTCGCCAGTCTGGAGGAAACCTTTGTGAAGTGAGCACCACTTGGTTTTTGTATTATGCTGTTAACGTTTGGACCATTACTGATTGTGTTTAGGTGAGTTGTTCTTATTTATTATATGTTATTATATACTTAACATACCTAAGCAATGATTTAATGTGCTTACATTACGAAAAATTTTGTTATATATAATTCATTTGTCACTATCTTTATAATCCTTTTCTTGCCCTAGTGCCGGTCACTATGTCTGTTCCTAATACCGGTCATGCAGAAAGTCTCGTAACAACTGTAGTAAACTTATTGTACATTTCAGGGATTATTGTCAAGATGGCATCAACCAGGGAAGGAAACTGGGATGAAAAAAAAACATGAAAATGGCTGTTGATGGTAAGATGGCGGGAAAATTGACTTTGAAGGAAGCAGCTGGTCGCTTCTCTGTCCCTAGAAGCACTTTGAGTGACCGTGTATGTCCCCTTAAAAATGGGAAATGCATTCAAATTGCACCCTCAATGGCAAGGTCTAAACAAACCTTTGATGATGAACTAGAGGGCGAACTTGTTTCATATCTCAAATATCTTGATAGCTGTTTCTTGCCTGTAAATAAAACTGAATTCTTAAAGCTAGCCTATGCCCTGGCTGAGCATTTCAAATTGCCCCACCGATTCAATAAAATAAAGAAAACTGCAGGGAACAAGGTTTATTGAGGATTTATAAAGCGGCATCCCGAATTTTCTTTGCGTTGTGCCCAGTCAACAAGCCTGCAGAGAGCTCAAGTCTTTAACAAGGAGCAAGTAGATGCTTTTCTTTGACAAATTAGAAGAACTTATGGATAAGTACTCATTCCCTCCAAACAAGATATTCAATTGCGACGAGAAGGGTGTCAGTGTTGTACATTCAAATTCTCAAAAAGTGTTGTCCATTGAGAGGAAAAAACAAGTAAGCAAGCTAACATCACCTGAATGGGCCAGGAATATCACAGTGATGCTTTGCATCAATGCTGCTGGTGACCAACTCATCCCGCCTTTATTTGTATTTCCGAGAATTCGAATGAATCCACAGCTGATGAAAGATGCGCCAGAGGGTAGCATTTTTGATGCTCAAGAAAGCGGCTGGATTTCGGTTTCAGGATTTATTAAATGGCTGAAGGCTTTCATTGAGAGAGTAAATCCTACAGAGCAAACTCCAGTTCTGCTCATCTTAGATGGCCATAGTACACAAAGATCTTCAAGCTATTCTTCTTGTCAAAAAGCATCACGTCCATATGTTGAGCCTTCCCTCACATACAACACACAAACTCCAGCCTCTGGATCGTGCAGTCATGAGGCCTTTCAAACCTGCATACAATGCAGCTTGTGAAGAGTGGATGAGCAAGTATGGAAAACTGGGATTGAAAATCACTGACAAAGACATCTGCGGATTGTAGGAACTGCGTTCAACAAAATATGCAGGATGGAATTGGCAAAGTCAAGATTCAAATGTACAGGGATATATCCCAGGAATATTTTTTTCAGAACTGGACTTCCTACAAGCGTCAAACACAAGAAAAGTGGCAGAGGGAGGTGAACATGGCAAACCTTCAGCAGAGTCTTCAGTTTTCAATGTCGACTCTTTGCCAGAGTCATCACCGACATTTCCGAAAAATCCAGTGGTTAACATGGCTGTTCCTTCGACGTCTAGATCTACAGACTTCCAGAAGGCCATAGCTAAGGTCTCTCCTGTATCTGATGACCTGCAGAGAAAAATCGTTAACAGAAAAAGGAGAGGAGAAAAAAGTGCAATTCTAACGTCCACCCCCTTTATAAATATGTTAGAATAAAAGGAGGAAATCAAGCGACAGAAGAAACAAATAGCGTTGTGGGGAAAAAATGACCCTAAGAAGAACGCAATTTCAGGCGGTAGGCCTACCAAACGTAAACTTCAGCTTGGGACTAAAAATGAAGTCAACAAAAAAGACAAAAATGATGCCGAGGAAACTGAATGCATTATTTCTGGCAAATCTTTTGAGGAGGATTGGGTGCAGTGTTGCAAGTGTTGTGGTTGGGATCTTGTAGGTTGTGCAGACAGTCACCAAATAGTCTATTTTGTATGTGAGAATTGCAATAAATGACTAAGACTGATACATATCAAGAGAATAGACATAATTGTATTATTTTCATTTACATTTTGTGTAACTCTTCAGTCATACCTTTGTTTTTCCATGTAAACCAACGTGACCGGTACTGGGAACAGTTTTTTGAAAGTCATTATCTCAACAGTTTAGGAAACACTAAATCATGGGTAATTAAACGCAAGTTATTTGATACAATTCTTGTACTGACTTATTTTTCATGTTACCCCGTATCTCAGATTTCAATTTTGTTTAAATTCATTAACAGATTTACCTCAAATAATGATAAAGGCTTAAGTGACCGTTACTAGGGCAACCTCCCCTAAGACTGAAGTTCACTCTTGTTTTAATATACAGTTTTAGCACTCATTAATTATGAAATTATATAGGATGATTCAGTGATAATGTTACAAAATTTTAGCGATGATAGAGGCCATCAATATGAACAACTTTCTTATAGGAATCTATGTCTGGAAATGTTCCGCTTCGTAGTTACAAGCCTAGATCCTAGATATGCTAGTCAGTGTAACCAACTAAATCGAACTGAAAGGTATCCTGTTCCTGCAAACGTTGGTGATTATTCATATAGATAGTATAAGTTAGTTGACATAGTAAATGATATTTTGACCGATTGAACATTGCAAATTTCCTTCCATTTCCTTTTGTACTTCCATAAATGAAATGCATATCAGCAAGTTGCAATGTTTAATCAGTCAAAATGTAATTTACGATGCCAACTAACTTATACCATTTTTATGACAAATCACCAACGTTTACAGGAACAAGTCGTCTGAAGCCAAACTTCAAAAGGATAGCCTTCAGTTCCAATTTAGCTGGTTACATTGACTAATGTATCTTTGTTTTCTTACTACGAAACGAAACGAAACGTTTCCGGACATAGGTTCCTACATGAAAGTTGTTCATAATTGTCTCCTTCATCATTTCTAAAAGTTCGTAACATAGTCAATGAATTACCCTGTATGTCTTTATGTTATAATATGGCTTGGTATAGCTCCTAAAATATTGTTAAAAATATTCGTATTATATATTGTATTCACATAATCACCTGAAGATGACCAACGAAATGGCCGAAAACGTTTGTGATTTAAACTAGCTCATGTATCATGAAATGATAGTATGTTAACCTCCAATATACCTGATAAGCTGATGACTGAAATAACGATAAAAATATATTATAAACATTGACTGGAACCAAGGGACGGAGCGTGAGATTCAAACATATTTTTAGCACAAAAAAGAAAAAGGCCACCAAATAAAACGAAAGTTTGTAACAGAATTGTTTAGCTGTGAACAAGTAATGACGAAAACATAGAAACACTCCGAGAGCGATCGATCTGAAAATGGCTCTTAAACATAAAATTTATAACTACTTGCGCCTAAAAAGACTACGAAGCCCACGATATACATATCTTACACAGGGGCACCAGCAACTCTTCATTCTTCTCTCCTCATCATCATTTTCTTCTTCTTCTTCTTCTTCTTCTTCTTCTTCTGCTGCTGCTGAAAGATGCTCCAATGATGACGTGGAATGGAAGCTCGCAGAGAAACATGAATTGACAGGGGCGCTGGCACAGCTGGTTTTGGAGGAAAGGGAACTGGTAGAGCTGGTATGGGAGGCATGAGAGCTCGCAGATAAACTTAAAGTGGCAGGGGCGCTGGCAATGCTGGTTTTGGAGAAAAGGGAGCTGATAGAACTGGTATGGGAGGCAAGAGAGCTCGCAGAGAAACTTAAAGTGGCAGGGGCGCTGGCAAGCTGGTTTTGGAGGAAAGGGAGCTGGTAGAGCTGGTATGGGAGGCATGAGAGCTCGCAGATAAACTTAAAGTGGCAGGGGCGCTGGCACAGCTGGTTTTGGAGGAAAGGGAGCTGGTAGAGCTGGTATGGGAGGCATGAGAGCTCGCAGAGAAACATAAAGTGGCAGGGGCGCTAGCACAGCTGGTTTTGGAGGAAAGGGAGCTGGTAGAGCTGGCATGGGAGGCGTGAGAGCTCGCAGGGAAACATAAAGTGGCAGGGGCGCTGGCACAGCTGGTTTTGGAGAAAAGGGAGCTGGTAGGGCTGGTATGGGAGGCATGAGAGGTCGAAAGAGAGCTGGTATGGGAGGCATGGGAACTGGCAGAGCTGGTATGGGAGACATGGGAGCTGGAAGAACTGATATGGGAGACATGGGATCTGGCAGAACTGGTAGAGGAGTCATGGGAGTTGGCAGAGCTGGTATAGGAGTCATGGGAGCTGTCAGAGCTGGTATAGGAGTCATGGGAGGTGGCAGAGGAGATGGAAAGGGATCTGGCGTGGGGAACTGGCGTGGGAGGTATGAATGAAGTTCCTAACTTCTCTAGTGACAAGTGATCGAGGATTTTCACCGCTTCTGCAACAAGCAAAATGAACAAGGACTTTAAGCATGTGTCATTATCCGTGAATGGCATATTAATAGGGTGAGAATTCCTATACAACTCCCTATTTTTACTGTCCATTTTGCAAAGTCATATAAAATCATTTGTACAGGTTTTGAACGAATGTAATGAATATTAATTGTACACAGTTTTGCATATTTCAGACTTTCCTATATATAAAAGACTATTGAGCTTGCAATGTAGCATATTTTTAGTATTTTGTGGCAAAAAGCCCAAAATTATCATATTTTGTAAAAACAATAATATTCTGTGTTGTAAATCTAGTTTTACAGGTAAAGCTCAATGTGAAACAGACTTGAATAATTCCAAGAGAAAAATTGTTCCGGTTCCGGGTATCGATCCCGGGAATTGAATCTCGTCACCCCACTAGAGCTGTGTGGATATAAGGACAAAAATTGAGACAGTGTCGGGTGGAGTTCCTGGGTAGTTCAATCGGCAGAGCACTGGTGCGTTCAGCCAGAGATCCCTGGATGGATACCTGGCCCCGGAACAACCTTTTCCTTGAAATTATTCTAATTTAATATTCTAAACTGTTTGTCAACACAATATATTTTTTTTTATCATAACTGTACTTGATGACCGGAAATTCTTTGGATATGCAGTATGGTGTGGAGAAACCAAAACAAACACTCTCTTTTTGAACCATTGTGCTACTGCACAACAAGAAGCATACCCAAACACCTCTATCTACCTGACTTCATCATCATCATCATCATTATCATCATCATCCATACAAGTATTAGGTCATGTGGCCTATTACGATCTCATAATAAAGAGGAATTTCTCCTCAGCTCTTTTTGGGATGTCCCAGAGATCTCTTCCCATGGGGTTGATAGTGAAGTATAGCTTTTGGGATTCTGGGGGGATCTCATACATCGCAAATGGCTCATCCAGTTCTGATATTTCTGTATGAAATCGAGTATTGATTCCAGACTCAGTTCTTCCATTACTTTGTCGTTGCGTTTATGGTCCCATTTGTATATCATGCTGTTCTTCGCATAAATCTCATTTCATTAGCTGTTATTCTGCTTTCATCCATCCGCCTTAAAGTTTATGCCTCATTACCATAACAGAGTACAAGATTTGTTAAAGACCTATTCTAGTGCTTGTCTGTAGCAGGAAAGGTTTCATTCTCCTGCTTTTATTTCCAAAGTTTTAGAGTATTTTACAATTTTGCTCATTATATCCAAATCATTATCAAATATTAATTTGCAGCCAAGATAATTATGTAAAATCATTAACTTTTCCCTAAATTTTGCCATCTAAACATATTTTTTTAGGGGCTGTATTTCCCCAGATGGCAGTAACTACTTTTTTCTGTATTCATTTCAATTTTATATTTTTTGCAATGATATTTAAATTACGTACAGAGTATGGCAAATCACTTTCTGTAGATTCTATTAAAACTAGATCAACTGCAAATATCAATGAACCTATTTTTAAATTTCTGTTTATCTGCAACTGACCATGTCGTTTTTGTCTCCATTCCTGAAGATTTTTATTCAGGTGCATTATAAATAGTAGGGAGAGACCGCATTCCTGTTAAGTTCCTGCCATTCTGAGATCCTGTTGTTAATTTTAACTGAAATTAAATTTGACGTACCTGACTTAAATATCCCATAACCTGCTTTTCACTGTTTCACTTATTCTCAGTTGGCATTTTTTGTGAAGTTTATCTATACGCACTTTAACATCTGTTGTTGTATCACGTGTGTAGAATCTTTGGGTTTATTTCTAAGTAGTGGACTTTTGCTCTGACTCTGTTTTTATTGTGTTATGGCTTATGTTCATGTAACTGATTTACATTTTGTTTCAATTTTTATGATGTTAGTGATTAAGGGGGTCATGAATCATAATATGTAAATTTACAATCCTGCATGTGCCTTCGTGACTGAGGAAAACCATGGAAAACCCCAATCAGATTGGTTGATCACGGGGTTTGAACCCGGAACCTTCCGAATACGTGTCTCAAACACTACCGACTGAGCTAAGTCATTCATGCTGTGTTGCAAGAAAACAGACCTATAAATACATAGACTTACTAAATAACCACTAGACCGCTCACTGGCGCTAGTGTTATGTTCCCAAATTAAACAGTCGACGAGCGGCCATTTGTTTGGTAGAGCTGAATAAGTACGGTTCTTTCGTGTGCTCCTTTTTATTGCAGCAATGTACATGGATGTAACGATAAAGAAGGAAGGAATGTTATATTTCACTGGTTAGTTAATCCTTAATTTTTACGACGATTTTTTCTCCATATTATATTACAGAAGACAAACTATAGTACTTGCCATGTGACTCTTTATGGTTCAAGTTTCCTCTGAGTAAAGATTCCCTTAATCGAAAGTGGATAGGTGCAATCCGCAGAGAGAATTTCTACCTTACATTCAATCATTCAGTGTGTTCAACTCATTTCGAAGATAATAATTTTATTACCTTTCAAACTACGTTATTATACACTGTTATTGTCCTTCACTCACTCTATATCATTCATTTTCTTCAAACCGCTGTTGTTTCAGTGCATACGTGAATAATAAAATTATTCACCCGAACTTAAACATACAGAAACTGCATAAATTATAAACATATATATATATTTTTTTAAATATAACTGATTGAAAGTAATTCCTGTCTTAGTTACGGATTAATGAAACGTTTTCTTATGCTATTGCTGCTGTTACTGCTACTACTTTCTGACTTCATACAGCAGTTTAACCTACAGATTGAATTAAAAAGTTGACATATTAATTCTTTTATTAACCGTGGTTATGAATGTTCACATTCAGACTTCCTATGAAAATGATCCAAGTCTGAACACAGTACCTATGTCTGACATCCAGGGTTGTCGGGTATCCCAATTTAGGCGGGATTCTCCCAATTTTCTGGTTGAGTCCCGATTAAAGGGAGTCGGGATTGACAAAAATCCCGATTTTACATATATTAGCCTTGAACATATTTAAACAAATTAGTCTGTATTTCCTATTATCCGATATTTTTATTTATATATTGACTCAAATGGTAACATTGTAAACACAGAGGTAACCTGCGGATATTTAGTAAGTCTATGAGGTAGCCCAGCTGATTGCCGTAAGGCAACTAAACTCGCAAAATAATACTTCTTCTAGTTCTACCTCATTTTTTTATTATTCCGTTCCGGTCCCTAGTCGCTGTTCTCGCAATTAGTAAACATTGTGTATTTCAAGTGCGTTGACTGGCAAGAAAGATATCGTACTTTACACTAATAACAGAGACACACAATTGCTGCGTTTTATAGTTTAGTGAACTATGTTTAAACATGGCTTCATCGTCAGATAGTGAAACTGTTGCAGTACCGGTTCCAAAATTAACTTATTAGCAAATTGTTAAAACATAGGCTATTCGCGGTTAGTAAAAGAAAAAATTATTGTAGTGTTCACTGTATTGTGTGTCCTTCGTATTTTAGTGTTTCTCACAGAGGCGAATAGGCCTATTACATTAAAAAACACGTGAACCCTGTGCAGAAAACTGCTATAAATCTTATGATTGGCTAAATTGTTGGCAAGTCTAATGTCTTAGGTTAGCTTCTGATATCCCGATTTCCCACGCAGAAAACCTAGCAACTCTGCTCACAGTAGAGACACGGTATTAAAGGTATCGCAAAGGAAGTATTGTTCCTTTAAACAAAAACATTTAGCTTTCGGATACGCAATACAACACGTATTCAAATAGCGGTTTCGAAATCCCGCGCGTTTCCTACCTAACAAATGGCGGCTTCCTGCTGCTTCAATTTGGGACGAGACGATAAAAGTCACCCTCGGCTCCCTTTATTGCGCATGCGCTATCGGTGAAGAAATTCCGCTTCCGGTGTGACGCTGAGCCCCGTTGTAAGCATAAAAATGTTTTATTTACCGCAGTAATTGTGAACTGGATTTCTTTTACTTTCATTCGAGATTGATGGATTAGTTTTCAAACTTCTGTAATAATGCCTGTGGTATGCAAACATTGCAGTACCATATTTAGTAAACAGTCGAATTTAAACAGACATTTAAGACATGTACATAAAATAGAGCACGTGAACATGATATCGTATCAGTAATATTATATCTTTCTCTTGTAAAATTTCCAGTTTTGGAATTACAAGGTTTTGATCGCCACCCGACGATGAGCCATTAGTTTCACTATCATTAATATAACCCAATTTATCATTGTATTCCCGTTCACTGCACTTTCAGTGGGGACAATTTTCTTTATTAAGCATTTATCCATTATCAGTAGTTATATAGCCGTTGCTAATCAATTAACGAGCACACACCTACGACGACGATCATAACAAAAAAAAAAAAGCAACCTAAAAACGAGTGTTGATAATGGTTAGTTTTAAATTTTGGGTAATTAAGTAGTAATCATCAGCCAGGCCATCTTCCCGTAATAGAGATCCAGGATAGATACATTACCAAGTATATACATATATATATATATTAATAATTGTGTAGAAACAAACCATCGACAGGTCATATCGGCCAGGCCATCATCTTACTACAACAGAGATCCAGGGTGTAAAGTGGATACTGGATGACAAGTTAATCATATACAAACGAAATTTAATAAAAGAAAATACATATGACAACGAAGGTGCCCTGGACCTCTATTGCGGGAATATGGAGGCCTGGCCGATTATTACTACATAATTACCATACACTGTTAATTAACTGTTAGCTCTGTGTTATTTCCGCTTGGTAAGACTTAGGACCATTACTGTTCGATCCCAATAGTTCATAGATTTGAACTGAACTACAAAAATGTGGATCATGGATAGAGAAGTGGAGTCACTCTGTTGCATGTGTGAAGATTCACCGATCTCAAATTCAGGAAAGATAGCGGCACTGTGAATTGCTTTACTAACATGTTCGACAGCTGACCTCCTCTATCAGTGATTTAGATGGATAAAAACATTTAGGGCCTACAGGAACTCATAAAGTTAGTGGTATGTTTTCTAATTTACCACGTTATTTAAAATGCTATTGTTCTAAGGGTGTCTCGATTTGTTCTTTTGGATGGTTCCTTGTCCATTTTGTTACTCAACTGTGGAATAATAAATAATAATGAATATAGGTCTATACCGGTAATAATGAAAAAATATATATATCTTCTTTTTTCCGAGATGTTCCAGTCGAACCAAACCACTACTCTCTATAGAGTTCAAATAATAATCTTTGGCCTATAACCTACTTCATCTTTCAAACAAATTAATTCAATTTTTGGCTAAACTAGTGCTGAAGTAGTTCCCCGCTTATATACATGTTGCATATACGAATCTGTGACAGGTTAGATTTGGTTAGTTTAGGGTTTTGTTACGCCATGCATATATTTGTCTATGATGCATATACGATCAACTGTATCTACATAAAAAGAAACCCTTATAAATTCAACAATTTTCACTTCCGAAATCACCAGAACTACTTCAGCGCTAGTTTCGCCGCTTTATTTACATAGGAATATCTCTTCGAATTGTTAACAAGGCTGAGATCACTCTTAATTTTACTGGATGTGACGCCCCTGGTTTTATAAATTTGGACACAAAGTGTCTTGCAGCCCCTCTGAAGTTGGCACCTACGTTTGGTGATATTTATTTGCATATCACGAGATTCGTAATTTGGTTTACAGTTGAAATATACAGAACTACCTCAGCGCTAGTTCTTGCCGCCCCTCTGAAGTTAGATGGAATATTGTGTTAGCCAAGTTTAATATCAATACTACCACCAGAAATTAACTCTTAATACATATAGCCTATCAAGACTTATGAGGAAATATTCTGGAATACAATTATACGAAAATAACGTTTGACTTGGATAACAGGATCTGAAGTAATAATTGTGAAATCTATCAATGCACTATTATTATAATTACGTAACTTGTATCACCGAAATGTTTATAATATATGATCGTGACGAAGGTGAATCACAGTTTAATACTTACAGTCACGCAACTCATACGTATAAAATATGCCAACATTTGACAGCTGGCGCGACAGTAGCCCTCTAGCGGCAGGCAAGTTAAAAGTGAGCACACGACACATGATAACATATCAGAAAACGGGTTTTGCGTAATTTGTTTTATATTTTTATGCTATACAGTATAAGTGTATATGATTCTTATTAATTTTACTTTAGAATCCTAGATGAATTTCACACGCAGTTAATCTACAAGTTTCAGAAGCTGGGAATAAACGTAATTCTTTCTGCTCCTTACAACTGAATCATGGTCCTGTTCACGTATCATGGTTTGAAATAATATAATTGTTCGTACGTGGATGGTTAATTAAATTCATTCCTAAATATATTTATGAATCATTGGAACTCTATATTTCCTGTGAGAAGAGTCAAAATTAATAGCTTCAAAATTGAAGGGCATATCTCGTAGGGTACATTGCGTGGTGAATTCCTCTCCCTATTTCCTGAGAAAGTAACTATTTTCCATACCGCAAATTGGGGCAAACTCGGCCGCTGAGGTAAACTTGAAAATAAAAAGGGGAAGATTTAAACCTTAATATGACAGACATTGATTTATGAAGTTCATTATTTTTCATTTCTTAAGAACCGGTATTTCCTTTATTATTTTGAGTGGCAAATAGTGCTGATATTATGGTTTAAATGTTTATGGCAAGTTTACCGCATTTTACATTACATTTCCAGTTTTCACACATAAGCTTAATTTTAACTTATCCTACTTATATAATACGTAATTTACATGTCCTTATTGTTAATATGACGTAGGTGAGAACAAATAAATGAACACACAATTTTGTTGAAAAAATTGTGACTTCAATTAACTCAGAAAATCTAGGCCTAATTTTATTTTCAGAGCAGAAGTGGTGTAAGTCAAAATGAGTAATGAGGGTTAAAGTAAACGTTCTTTATAATACAGCGCAAAATAGCAGTTAATATTGAATTTATTTAAACTATTAGTAGTCAGTGAATAGCACGAAGGATATATTAATTGCTACTTTGCGCTGTATTTTACAGAATATTTACTTTAAACCTCATTACCTAATTTTGACTTACACCACTTCTGCTCTGAACGGCTCAAATAATCACTGGGAATATAAAATCAACACCAATAACAGTCATGCAAATTGTTACAGAAAAGATTGCTTTTTATATTAAATTTAAAAAGGCTATTGAGAACTTAATACGTCTGCCACATGAATCTACACCAACACATCAGAAATTTATCGACACAGTCTGGATTTATTCAAGAAGTGAATATTTTGCAAAAGGATTACAATAATCCATGAATTCTTGAAAAATTAACATCATGATCCCTACTTGAATGCAATATAACGTTCAACTTTTGAAAAATATAAAGAAAAAAAAGACGAATACAAAAATTATGGAATTACTTGCATTAAAAACTTAAGATACATTATCCAAAATCGGAATGGTTACACATTTACACATATGATTTCTGCAAAAAATTAATATACTGTAACAGGTATTTACTTTGGTTTTATTTAAACTCTCCTTCCTGACATACAAATAGGTAACATAACTAATAAATGTTTTATAGAATACAATACGTAGGCTACCTTCAACGTGGATTATTGGTTACGACTGAGTAATGATTTTCTCTTGGTCTTCAGGGAATCTGAAGAACGACAAATTCGGAGATTTAAACTTGTTACTGCAATTTTCGTCATTGCACACATTGCCTTTATTCCGATGCATGATTAAAACGTTATTATAATACCTCTCATCCCTTTAAAGCATATGCTGGCTGAACGAGACTATGACCAGTGCCTTGCCTGCCGCTTGGGCGCTAGTGTCGCGAATTTTGGCAGAAAAAGTGTTGAAGTTTCGTGACTGTATGTATTAGACTGTGGGTGAATCTAGAATGCGGTGAATAAAACAATTTTTATGCTTACAACGAGGCCCAGCATCACACCGGAAGCGGAAATATTACACCGATGGCGCATGCGCAAAAAGAGAGCCGAGGGTGACTTTTATCGTCTCGTCAATTTGGGAACATATTTCTCACTTCTCCGCTACGGCGTGGTAGGGGCTCGTATAAATAATGTATTCCTCCATTAGTTAGTGGACCTTTAAGGTTGTGGAATGTTGGGTTGCAGAAGAGGAATTTAACGGTCCACTTGTTATTGGATCGTTAACCAAGCAGCTTTGGATTTCACAAGTGACGCAATAGTACGTGAATGAATAAAAAGTGAACATCGGCTGCTACACTGATTTGAAGCATTCAAACTTTTATTGTTGTCAAAATTTGCAATAAATATAGAATAATACGAACTAGAAAGGAATCAGGAGCAGAAGTTTTGGTGAGGAAGATAAATATGCGTATTTTTTTTATTAAAAATAACGCACGAGTGCATTAATGTTACAGAAAATAGTAGACAGCCTACAGAGCACATAACGTCGTCGTTAGACGATGAACTAGGGTCTGTAATAAAGACATATATAATAACTTTGCTATTACAAGAATTAATGAATAAATAAATAAATACGTAAATAAATAAATAAGCAAATAAATAAACATCGAATTACCGTATATGGATGGCTAAAAAGAGATATTTCTATATATAAAAATGTCAATTCAGTTTAACTACATTATTATTATTATTATTATTATTATTATTATTATTATTATTATTATTATTATTATTATTATTATTTAGAGTAACTACATATTATTATTGTTCACAAAATTGGACAGTGTATGAATTGTGTACTCGTAATATTTTGTTATCGAATAGAAGATCTTACAAAGCAGAAACATATACAGGGTGTTAAAAAATAACGTTTACAACGTTTCAGGAGTAATAGAGGAGGTAAAAGTAAATATCTTTTGTAAGTGACAAAACTTTGACTGATGCGCCGTTTATTGTGTAGGCCTACGTAAGTGTTAGTATAATCCATAAAGAACAACACCAATTGTCGTTTCAGAGGTGGTGTTGAAACTGTCGTTCATTGAAGGCATTGCACAACTGGTATCTTCGTACTATGGAGTGTCTGCAACGCTCAAAAAGACCAACATTGTCTCTAATAACATGTGCAGCTTCAACAACGCGAGCAACTAAGTCTTCTGCCGAATCGATCGGTGTCTCATACACAAAACATTTCACGTTCCCCCACAAAAAGAAATCCAGTGGGGTTAGATCCGGTGATCGAGGTGGCCACGGTATCGGCTTACCCCTGCCAACCAAACGATTGGGGAATGTAGCATTTAGGTGTTTCCTGATACGACGATAAAAGTGTGGAGGGGCACCGTCATGCTGAAACCATATTCGTTCTCTGATGTTCAATGGGATATTTTCTAAAAGTTTTGGTAGGACGTCGCGTAGAAAAACAAAATAATTATCACCATGGAACTGTTAGGCAACAGACAAGGCCATACAAGGTGGTCGTGTACAAGCAGAACTAACCAGTGTGTGTTGTGACGGAAGTCAAGTTATCTATTCCTTCAGTCCATACAGCGACAAAAGAGTGCATCTGCTAAAGTTTTGTCACTTAAAACAGAGGTTTATTTTTACCTCTTCTATCATCCCTGAAATGTTGTAAACTTTATTTTAACACCCTGCATAAGAAGTTTGTCTATTTTAAGAAATTAATTTCTAAAATAGTTTTTTTTTTATTTACCTGCAAATGTACAGATACGAGGTAGGCCTATCACTTTTAAGCTATCGATATGCAATATTATTTTAATGTCGTGTATATAGGACCTATTATATCCAAAATATCGCAACCCTGAATCTCATACAAGTAACATTATGAGGAATCAAAATATATAAACTACTCGACGTAAGATTGCTGTCTAACGGAGGAATAAATATTATTGGAGGGAAATCAGATCTCTATGTTAGTGAATCCTTTAACAGTAAAGATATTTCTTGCAAACCGGCTTTCGAACTTACTGATCCGTTAGCGGCTAATGAAGGAAAAAATGCGTTCTTGCAACTGACCATCAGTTTTGTTTATCGCTTATCCATGTCTTGTAATTTTGTTGTTTGTTAGTTACAGTTATAACAATAAACGTTACACTATAACAGACTACTAAGACATTCTATGCTGTGCAGTGTTATTCAGTTGTGCAATTGTTAGTTTTTCCGACAAAGTTTTGTCACTAACTCTTTCATGCAGTATTCACACAAAGTAAGTCATGCGAAAATTTCGGGGCGCTGTATTGGAACGTGGCGCTTTTTATATAGTAATAATGGTGAGGATATGACTTGTTCCAAAACATGACGAACTTTCTTCCTGGAATTGGTAAATTCTCATAAACTCTCATCTTCTCCTCAACTTTTAGGCACGTGGCAGAAATGAAATAATATGGCAATGACTTCAAGAATTGCCAACTAAGCTAAGAATTTATCCCTTGCTCGTTCCTACACTTAAGTGGTGAAAAGTGTGAGGGAAGGCCGTCATGTTTTGGAGATGAAATGAAGGTGTTTTGGGGTCAAAGATGTAGCACTCCATGCCCAAGGGGATTGTAAATAGATTGAAAATTAAGTAACATTATTTCCTGATATGAATGCTTCACTTAAGGTTGTTCCATGTTAATTTATCTACATAGGCCTATTTCTAAATAAAGTCAGCTCTTCTCTCTTTCTGCGTTGTATAGGCTCGTGACCTATATTGTATAAAATTCTTAATACAGTGCATCTTCGCCATCACGTCGCGACGACCGACTGACAAGCGGCAGAAGCACCCCCCCCCCCCCGGGCGCTCGATCGGTCACGGGCGTGATGGCGAAGACGCATTGTAATAAGAATGTATTATGATTATTTGCAATTATAATTTTAAAACTTTCGCTTATGGACATGCTAGATCAGCAGCTTCGTAGTCAGCGTTGAAGTCTCTGGTCGTAAGGTTAACACATCGCAACTCCAGTAATCGCACGTGCAGATATGTTTATATATCCAGTGGTGTCATTCTAATTTTTTAACAATCGGTTCTCTCCGCTAAGGACCGCGAATTTAAAAATATTGAATGACGTAATAATAAGCAGCTACAAATAAAGGAAAACTGCAATCCAACATGTACTTCCATAACAAAATTACGTGCATAGTTTAAAATGCTGATTCGCGTCACGAAGGAGTAGACTTCTGACACTTCATCTGTGAGCTGAGCGGCGGTGGATTGCCTCGCTACAGAAACATCATATCACATACATTATAATACCTACTGTTCTATTAGGGGAGAGTTGCCGAATTTGGACCGTTGCCTAAATTGGACCGCAGTTGTATTTCCATATATAGAAGTATTTCAAACATTTCAGTTGGCACCACTGCTTGCTGACGCTGCCTAAAGTTCTCATCTTGAAGTTCAGTGAGCTGCAGCCATCTTAGCGAATAGGATTGCCGTTAATGTGTTTGGTGTTTCCCCTTACAATTTTTACGCTACGGATCTTAAGCTTCTGTATACAGTGGGAGTAAGTAATAACAATTTCTATACTATACGTTACAAGTATTTTTCATTAGCTACTATTTGCATGTTTTAAAAATAGTTTTTAATTTCATGTGTTTGTTTAGTGCCGTCTGTTTGCATAAGTGAACAAGTTGCCTAGATTGGACCTCTGCGCGTTGCCTGGATTGGACTGGTCCAATTTAGGATACTGTTAGTATTTTTTTTTCAACATGAATATAAAGCATTATATTATGGGCAACATTAAGAAAAAGTAATATATTGGGGAATTCTGTGTCTTTATGTTTCCAAAATGTCAAAAAGGGGAACCTAGCAGAAATGAAATGATACTTTGAAGATGGTAGTAGCACCATAAAGGAATGGTGACTATGGATTCAACGAGTGTGCTCGCGTATATGGAGTGCCATAGACTACAGCAAAGATATATGCTGATTGCAAAAAAACTTTCCAATGAAGTCCTTCGGAAGGCAAGCAACCTTCAATTGAGATATGGAAAAAATCATTGCCGACCACATTCTCTTGTTTGAAGAAAGGTTTTATGGGTTGACAATCAAAGATATGCATAAGATTGCTTTTGATGTCGCAGGAAAATATTATGCTCCCTACACTTTTAACAAGGAGAAAAAAATGGCCGGAAAGATGTGGTTCTGTGCTTCTATGAAGCGAAACTCAAAACTTTCTTTCAGTCACCCAGAAAGAGCATAAATGGCCCGAACTAAGGAGTTCAATAGGGACAGTGTTATCCAGTTTTCCGACCTGCTGAAAAAAAACTGTCGATGAGAATGGTATCACAGCAAATACTGTGTTCAACGTTGACGAATCTGGATTTACAACGGTGCAAAAGAGGCAACAGAAAGTTATAGCTCAGAAAGAGAATCACCAAGTTGGAGTCGTAAGTGGTGAAAGAGATTTAAACACCACAGTAGTCTGTGTTGTCAATGCGGCGGGGTTCTTTATACTGCCACTGGTAACTTTCAAACACAAGAGGAAATCATGTCACCTTTTTATTTTTTAAGTCTATGTTTCCTTACTCACAGGAGTTTCATAACCAAACAGGGACTTTCCAATTGCATGTAACATTTTTGCATTTTTTTTTCTTTTACTTTTCTATGAGTCTTCCTGTAATTTTGAAATGGGCTATGTAACCGAGACAAGCAACTAATATAAAACTAATTCAGTGCAAAGAGAAATATTCTGACTGTAACAATCAGCTTGAATGCAATAGTGTTTCTGAAATTAATTTATCTTCTTTTTCTTTAATTTTTCATAAAAGTTCAGAGAATTGTGTAACTTCTTTTACCAAATGTTAACATCTGATACATTTTTAACGTAAAATTTGGTGAATTGAAGATATTTATAATAAATACCCTTCTTCTACTTATTTGTTTACAATAACTAATGTATTTTTGCGAGGTCCAAATTGGGACACTATGAGTTCAAATTAGGCAACCGGTTTCCCAATTTGGACCATTTCCATGATTTTGGTTTTACCTTTTTATATTTATTAGGAATTGTGTAATTTAAAATATAATATTATAGGATGAAACTACATAGAATGTTGAATGTACTAGAACATATTTGGATTTAATTTAATCATTATTAAAGACATGGAATTAAAAAACAAAAAAAAAAAAAACTGGTCCAATATAGGCAACCTTCCCCTATACACACAAATAGCATTATACTATATACTACTCACTTACTTACTTACTGGCTTTTAAGGAACCCGGAGGTTCACTGCCGCCCTCGTATAAGCCCGCCATTGGTCCCTATCCTGAGCAAGATTAATCCAGTCTCTACCATCATATCCTACCTCCCTCAAATCCATTTTAATATTATCTTCCCATCTACGTCTCGGCGTCCCCAAAAGTCTTTTTCCAACTAACACTTTATATGCATGTCTGGATTCGCCCATGTGCTACACGTCCTGCCCATCTCAAACGTCTGGATTTAATGTTCCTAATTATATCAGGTGAAGAATACAATGCGTGCAGTTCTCTGTCGTGTAACTTTTTCCATTCTCCTCTAACTTCATCCCTCTTAGCCCCAAATATTTTCCTAAGCACCTTATTCTCAAACACCCTTAACCTATGTTCCTCTCTCAAAGTGAGAGTCCAAGTTTCACAACCATAAAGAACAACCGATCATATAACTGTTTTATAAATTCTAGCTTTACAATGTTTTGACAGCAGACTGGATGACAAAAGCTTCTGAACCGAATAATAGCTGCCATTTCCCATATTTATTCTGTGTTTAATTTCCTCCCGAGTATCATTTATATCCCAGGTATTTGAATTTTTCCATCTCTTCAAAAGATAAATTTCCAATTTTTATATTTCCATTTCGTACAATATTCTCGTCACGAGACATAATCATATACTTTGTCTTTTCGGGATTTACTTCCAAACCTATCTCTTTACTTGCTTCAAGTAAAATTCCCATTATTTTCCCTAATCGTTTGTGGATTTTCTCCTAACATATTCACGTCATCCGCATAGACAAGCAGCTCATGTAACCCGTTCAATTCCAAACCCTCTCTGTTATCCTGGACTCTCCTAATGGTATATTCTAGAGCAAAGTTAAAAAGTAAAGGTGATAGTGCATCTCCTTGCTTTACCCACAGTGAATTGGAAATGCATCTGACAGAAACTGACCTATACGGACTCTGCTGTAAGTTTCACTGAGACACATTTTAATTAACCCAACTAGATTCTTGGGAATATTAAATTCAGTAAGAATACTGTATCATATAAAACTTCTCTCTTAACCGAGTCATATGCCTTTTTTCAAGCTATGAAAACTGATGCACTGTACCCTTATACTCCCATTTTTTCTCCATTGTCTGTCGAATACAAAATATCTGAACAATCGTTGATCTATTACGCCCAAAACCAAACCATATACTATAACAGAAATTAAATAAAAACAACATAAGCAGGAAATACACGCGTTTATAAGCACAAGGTAGACACACGTGTTCCTTACTCAGAAACAACTGATGTTTCCTGCAAATGCGGCAGCGTTGGTGGACTGCTGTTCTATGCATGCGCAGAGCTTTGAATGTCTGTCCACACCGACATATTATTTGAATTATCTCAAAAGGCTCCCAGCCAGGAACAGGACAAAGTGGCGCTTGTTTGTTGTAGCTCTGTGCTCCACATAAGGAACTAAAGAAAATGCTATATTATCTGCAGATGCATCTGCATACATATTTGTACAACATACTGTTACATCAAGTTAATTTAACAAGTACGGTACAATGAAAGATGAGCAGAAGACGTTTCTTCTTCAACTTTTACCCAAACACCGATAGGAGTTCCCACCTCCTTCAAAAGTTTTTTTCACGTTTTTCTTTTCCTGTGTTACAAATTATATACCCCTCAGTCCAGGAGTGATCTGTAAATGGTAATATTTTACTGAAATTGTTGTGCTCGTTTTATACATTTATGCATGATTGTGGGAATTTGAATTTTTGAAAGTGCAGTTTTTTGTACCACACTACCATGTCAAGGCATTGGAAGAACCCTGTAAACTATTAGCAAACACATTTCATTTTAACTAAAGAGTTTTCTATTTTAGACCTTTTATGTCAGATTCTAAATCTAGAATATTCACCTAACTAAGTACTTGAGTGAGGGTTTCGAATGTATTTTGCGTTTTTAATCTTATTGTTTCTAGTGGAACTGCGATAGATTCGGTATCATGTATCTCTGGCAGATTTAGTACTCTCCCAGGAGATAAAAGATTGTTGGTAGGCGATCTGTTGCACACTGGATCCTGTTGTTCTCTCAGTATGGATAGCCGGGTTGAAACATGACCATCAACAGTCTTGTGATGATAAACATTTCTTTCATGGCAAGATGGAGGATCCTCGATGGAATGTTTTCACGTTTCATTGCTTTACCCCGATTTCTGTGTAGAATTTATATTCAAACATAAGCGCAACTTAAATGATACTGACTACTACCGACCCAGCAGCCATAAATCATTCAAAATTTTCAATACTTTTAATGGATAAAAATATGTTCCATTAAAAATGGAATAACAAATTGTAGGGGTATTGAAAGAGGAAAACGAAGTATATTATTACTGTGCTTAATAGTGTATAATAGTCTATATACTTCTTTAAATAATATTTTGGAATAATAAACTATGGCTCAGTTTTGTGTATGCGGTATTAGCACTCAAAAGAAAAGGGGTATCGATAGGAGACTGCCAAAGTAATTGCAGATCGGCCTGCAAACATAATATCGACGGGTGAGTTCTAAAGGGAAACAACTCAAAATTTAAACTTTAGAGAAAACTGAAGTTTAAAGCTTCATGTTGCTGTGAAACATCCAATTTGGAAACTTTCAACATATATTAAACATGATTTGTATTTGGGTTAAGAATCCTTTGATTTTTCACAGCAACATAAAGCTTCAAAATGCAGGATTATCTAAACTTGAATTTTGAATTGTTTCCCTTTCAAGCTGGGCTGTTGATGTTGTAAGCTATATCTGTTGTAACTGGCTGTACACTTGGTTAAGAAGCAACGATTTAATAATGTGATATGATTATGTTTACTGTCGTATTAAAAAGCTAGAGACTTATATGTTAGAATGTTAAATTAATGTTCTTCCTTTCTGTCAACCTAATTTGTTTTATCTTCAAAATTTAAGATCAAGTTCTACGAACAGCGACAAATTCAACAAGTCATTCAGGTGACTGGTGCGAACTGGCTGAATGATACCACTGGATAAATGTTCTATTCACTACCATTACGAATTCAAGTCTCTTGAACTTGTGCACAGAGTCCGTAGATATCCAGAGAACCGCAATTCTTTGCGCTGGAAATGCCGACAAAAATCAGGCATTTTTATTACAGCGCACGCTATTTCCTATATATATTTGTATCAAGAATGACTACAGCCTAAATCGCAATCAAATATTTTTAATTTTAAAGGTCATGGACACTGGCCTAAAATAACTTTCACTTTAAATGGTACTATTACTCTGGGATTCCACGGATTCTGCTTCTGCATAGCTGAGAGCGCCACTATAGCTTAGAATTTGAACAGTTACTGTACCTTCGTAGTATCCGTCTACGTCGTACTGGAAGTGATAGAGATAAACTTCTAGCTTCACCAATTCCTCCTCCCCAGCTCCATGACACTCTCCTCCCACTCGGCGTACTGGCTGCTCGAAGGCTCGCTGGCAGCGTCTGCCATCATCAGCTTATCAGTTGTTAGCTTCACCAACTTCCTCCTCCCCAGCTCCATGACACTCTCCTCCCACTCGGCATACTGGCAGCTCGAAGGCTCACTGGCAGCGTCTACCAACATCGGCTCATCAGTTGTTAGCTTCACCAACTTCCTCCGCAACAGCTCCATGATACTCTCCTCCCACTCGGCGTACTGGCTGCTCGACGGCTCGCTGGCAGCGTCTACCAACATCGGCTCATCAGTTGTTAGCTTCAACAACTTCCTCCGCAACAGCTCCATGACACTCTCCTCCCACTCGGCGTACCGGCTGTTCAAAGGCTCGCTGGCAGCGTCTACCAACATCGGCTGGTCAGTTGTTAGCTTCACCAACTTCCTCCGCAACAGCTTCATGGTACTCTCCTCCCACTCGGCGTACTGGCTGCTCGACGGCTCGCTGGCAGCGTCTACCAACATCGGCTCATCAGTTGTTAGCTTCACCAACTTCCTCTGCCCCAGTTCCATGACGCTCTCCTCCCACTCGGCGTACTGGCTGCTCGAAGGCTCACTGGCAGCGTCTACCAACATCGGCTCATCAGTTGTTAGCTTCACCAACTTCCTCCGCAACAGCTCCATGACACTCTCCTCCCACTCGGCGTACCGGCTGCTCAAAGGCTCGCTGGCAGCGTCTACCAACATCGGCTCGTCAGTTGTTACCTTCCCCAACTTCCTCCGCAACAGCTTCATGGTACTCTCCTCCCACTCGGCGTACTGGCTGCTCGACGGCTCGCTGGCAGCGTCTACCAACATCGGCTCATCAGTTGTTAGCTTCACCAACTTCCTCTGCCCCAGCTCCATGACGCTCTCCTCCCACTCGGCGTACTGGCTGCTCGAAGGCTCACTGGCAGCGTCTACCAACATCGGCTCATCAGTTGTTAGCTTCACCAACTTCCTCCGCAACAGCTCCATGATACTCTCCTCCCACTCGGCGTACTGACTGCTCGACGGCTCGCTGGCAGCGTCTACCAACATCGTCTCATCAGTTCTTAGCTTCACTAAATTCTTCCTCCGCCCCAGCTCCATGACACTCTCCTCCCACTCGGCGTACCGGCTGCTCAAAGGCTCGCTGGCAGCGTCTACCAACATCGGCTCGTCAGTTGTTAGCTTCACCAACTTCCTCCGCAACTGCTCCATGACACTCTCCTCCCACTCGGCGTACTGGCTGCTCGAAGGCTCGCTGGCAGCGTCTGTCATCAACAGCTTATCAGTTGTTAGCTTCACCAACTTCCTCCGCCCCAGCTCCATGACACTCTCCTCCCACTTGGCGTACTGGCTGCTCGAAGGCTCAGTGGCAGCGTCTACCAACATCGGCTCATCAGTTGTTAGCTTCACCAACTTCCTCCGCAAGAGCTCCATGATACTCTCCTCCCTCTCGGCGTACTGGCTGCTCGACGGCTCGCTGGCAGCGTCTACCAACATCGGCTCATCAGTTGTTAGCTTCACCAACTTCCTCCTCAACAGCTCCATGACACTCTCCTCCCACTCGGCGTACTGGCTGCTCAAAGGCTCGCTGGCAGCGTCTACCAACATCGGCTCGTCAGTTGTTAGCTTCACCAACTTCCTCCGCAACAGCTTCATGGTACTCTCCTCCCACTCGGCGTACTGGATGCTCGACGGCTCGCTGGCAGCGTCTACCAACATCGGCTCATCAGTTGTTAGCTTCACCAACTTCCTCCGCAACAGCTCCATGACACTCTCCTCCCACTCGGCGTACTGGCTGCTCAAAGGCTGGCTGGCAGCGTCTACCACCATCAGCTCATCAGTTGTTAGCTTCACCAACTTCCTCTGCCCCAGCTCCATGACGCTCTCCTCCCACTCAGCGTACTGGCTGCTCGAAGGCTCACTGGCAGCGTCTACCAACATCGGCTCATCAGTTGTTAGCTTCACCAACTTCCTCCGCAACAGTTCCATGATACTCTCCTCCCACTCGGCGTACTGGCTGCTCGACGGCTCGCTGGCAGCGTCTACCAACATCGGCTCATCAGTTGTTAGCTTCACCAACTTCCTCCGCAACAGCTCCATGACACTCTCCTCCCACTCGGCGTACCGGCTGCTCAAAGGCTCGCTGGCAGCGTCTACCAACATCGGCTCGTCAGTTGTTAGCTTCACCAACTTCCTCCGCAACTGCTCCATGATACTCTCCTCCCACTCGGCGTACTGGCTGCTCGACGGCTCGCTGGCAGCGTCTACCAACATCGGCTCATCAGTTGTTAGCTTCACCAACTTCCTCCGCAACAGCTCCATGACACTCTCCTCCCACTCGGCGTACTGGCTGCCCAAAGGCTGGCTGGCAGAGTCTACCAACATCGGCTCATCAGTTGTTAGCTTCACCAACTTCCTCCGCCCCACCTCCATGACACTCTCCTCCCACTCGGCGTACTGGCTGCTTGAAGGCTCGCTGGCAGCGTCTACCAACATCGGCTCATCAGTTGTTAGCTTCACCAACTTCCTCCGCAACAGCTCCATGACACTCTCCTCCCACTCGGCGTACCGGCTGCTCAAAGGCTCGCTGACAGCGTCTACCAACATCGGCTCGTCAGTTGTTAGCTTCACCAACTTCCTCCGCAACTGCTCCATGATACTCTCCTCCCACTCGGCGTACTGGCTGCTCGACGGCTCGCTGGCAGCGTCTACCAACATCGGCTCATCAGTTGTTAGCTTCACCAACTTCCTCCGCAACAGCTCCATGACACTCTCCTCCCACTCGGCGTACTGGCTGCCCAAAGGCTGGCTGGCAGCGTCTACCAACATCGGCTCATCAGTTGTTAGCTTCACCAACTTCCTCCGCCCCACCTCCATGACACTCTCCTCCCACTCGGCGTACTGGCTGCTTGAAGGCTCGCTGGCAGCGTCTACCAACATCGGCTCATCAGTTGTTAGCTTCACCAACTTCCTCCGCAACAGCTCCATGACACTCTCCTCCCTCTCGGCATACTGGCTGCTCAAAGGCTCGCTGGCAGGGTCTACCAACATCGGCTCGTCAGTTGTTAGCTTCACCAACTTCTTCCTCCGCCCCAGCTCCATGACACTCTCCTCCCTCTCGGCGTACTGGCTGCTCGAAGGCTGGATGGCAGCGTCTACCATCATCGGCTTATCAGTTGTTAGCTTCACCAACTTCCTCCGCCCCAGCTCCATGACGCTCTCCTCCCACTCGGCGTACTGGCTGCTCGAAGGCTCGCTGGCAGCGTCTACCATCATCGGCTCATCAGTTGTTAGCTTCACCAACTTCCTCTGCCCCAGCTCCATGACGCTCTCCTCCCACTCGGCGTACTGGCTGCTCGAAGGCTGGCTGGCAGCGTCCACCATCATCGGCTCATCAGTTGTTAGTTGATTCCTCTCATTGCTTTTCAAGTTTTCCAACTTACCTGGTGGAGTGTTCATATAACACGCTGCATTCGATCTTCTTGTCAATCTTCTCCATATTCTTGTCCATATTGTTGTCCATCTTCCTTTCTTCTCTCCGTTTTGTTTCGTCATGACATGTCCTTCCCCAGTATCCCCCACCCGGACATCCGATTGGGGGGATAGTTTACGTCCGGAATTTTTTACCAGGGAAAGACCCATCATGCCATTTTTTTCAGAAATTATCTTCTTGGGATATATATATAAATGCGGAAGCTTCCCAATGCTTTCCGCACACCACTCTCTCTTTCGCATCTTTTAAAGATCCCAGGGGGCCCCAACGTGGAGGTGAGGAGAGTGGATTTGACTAGTTAGGCCCTCCGGACTTCACCGAAATTCACCGCAAGTGTTAAATATCAGTTCCATCAGGGTTTTTGACCCGATCAGAGACCGGGAAATCCCAATTAGCCTTTGCCCCCCTTATTGAGGCTAAGGCAGCGGTTTCCAAAGTGTACACCGCGGAGCCCAGGGCTCCCGGAATGATTCTCAGGGACTTCGTCCGCGGCAGTTATGAAGATGGCAAAAATTTTTTTTTCCATCTAGTCCCTAGCGAGAAAAACGCAAACTACTTCCATCAAGTGAAAATACTTTCTCAGAAAATAGTTTGCGTTTTCTTTTTAGATGGAAGCACCAATAATAATCTACTCGTTATTGGAACTATCTCGGTTTTTCTTGCTTGCCAAGTACTCGATGATTCTCGAAATTTATTTATTGTTTTATATACCAAGCAGGCAGGGGTTGTTAATCGTGATACGTAGAATCTACAATCTATTGACTATTATGTTGCCTCAAAAAATATGTATATATATACTGGATGTTAATTTGATTGCAGAAGTGCTAGCTGAACTTAGGTTGAAATGAAACTGTGACTTAAGACGGGCTCCGTAATACCTAAGAGTCATCAGCTATCAACCAGTGCTCAGTTAAAGAGGGATAAAAACAGGTGTAACTTTACTGTAAAAGAAGGTATTGCAAATTCCTTGAGATTGAGTTCCGAATATGTTGAACATGATCCTGCTACAGAGTCTACGATGTCTAGTGCAGAGGTACTGAAAGGAATTAAAAAACGAAAGTATTGTGATTCATATTTGGACATGGAATTCCCTGAGTTTGCTGATGGATGTCCACATGTGAGATATGTAACAAAGTTTTGCCCAATAGTTCTATGTTCCCTGCCTAGCTTAGAGACGGTATTTCGAAACTCGTCCTGACTTCACAAATGAAGGTACTTTAAAAGAAAAACTGATGACTCCATGCAGTTCGGACAATATTTTTATCTCGTGTAAAAGACAAATAACAAGAAAGCACTGGAAGCGTCGTACTTGATTAGTGATGACTGGCTCTTGCTGGTAAACCTCCCTCTTGCTTAAACTATTATGAAACCATTATTAGTGTGGCTAGTTAAGTGCATGGTGGACGAAAGAACAGCAAACTTGATCCTCAGTGTGCTCTTAACAAATAACACTGTGCGTAATCGAATACAGAAGCTATCAAACGACGTTAAAAATATCATAATTTCCCTTATCAGTCAAATTAAATTTTCACTGCAACTTGAATCCACGGACGTTGCCGTGTTATCTGTATTAATGACGTTTGGGCTGTACGAATTTTCAGGTCCTTTCATGAAGATATTTTGTTCTGCAAGCCATTACCATCCTCTACAAGCGGTACTGAAATTTGATTGAAAACCTTGAGACAATTGCATTCACGTGTGCACAAATGGCGCAAAGGTCATGGTAGGTCCTGTTTCTGTCGCTGTTACAATGATCAAGAACGCTAAAAAAAAAAACTGCAAAAGTAGTTACTGTTCACTACACCAACATATATTTATTTATATTATTATAAAGGGCCACAGACTCTGACAACTGATAAAAAGCTGGATGCGAAATGGGAACACTTTTGCAAAAGGCGGGACAAAATTACTAAATAGAGTAGATCCTTTCACAAATTGATCATTATAATTACTTACTTCAAATGCGTATTAAGGAACCCGGAGGTTCACTGCCGCCCTCATATAAGCTCGCCATCGGTCCCTATCCTGAGCAAGATTAACCCACTCTCTACCATTAGATCCATTTTTATATTATCTTTCCATCTACGTCTCGGCCTCCCCAAAGGTCTTTTCCCTCTGGCCCTCCAACTAACACTATATTATACATTTCTGGATTCGCCCATACGTACTACATGCCCTGTCCATCTCAAACGACTGGATTTAATATTCCTAATTATGTCAGGTGAGGAATACAATGCGTGCAGATCTGCGTTGTGCAACTTCATTCTCGTAACTTCATCTCTCTTAGCCCCAAATATCTTCCTAAACACCTTATTCTCGAACACCCATAACCTCTGTTCCTCTCTCAAAGTGAAAGTCCAAGTTTCACAACCGTACAGAACAACCGATAATATAACTGTTTTATAAATTCTAACTTTCAAGTTTTTTGAGAACAGCCTGGATGACAAAAGCTTCTCAACCGCATAATAACAGGCATTTCCCATATTTATTCTGCGTTTAATTTCCTCGCGACTATCATTCATATTTGCTTTATAATTACAGAGAATAAAAGATTATTATTATTATTATTATTATTATTATTATTATTATTATTATTATTATTATTGATTACTGTACGACGCTTTATCAACTGCTATAGTTATCTAGCGTCTGAATGAGATGATAATGCCAGAGAAATGAGTCCAGGGACCAGCGCCAAAAGTTACCCAGAATTTGCTCTCAGTGGGTTGAGGGGAAAAACCTCTACCAGGTAAAGACTCGGTCACAATAAACCGGGAACAGAAACGACAACGAGAACGAGAACGGAAATGTTAAAATAAATGTATTTAAATGTGAGCATTCAGAATTAACGAGAAGCTTGCCAGATCCCTGGAACGGGAACGTGAACGTGAAAGTTAATTTGAATGCTCCCATTTAAATGCATTTATTTTAACAATATTTCTGTCCTCGTTGTCGTTTCCGTTCCCGGTCTATTGTGGACCAGCTTGTCCGAACCGGTATCCGATCGTTTCAGTCAGGCGTGCTAACCGTTACTCTACAGCGATGGACTATTATTATTATTATTATTATTATTATTATTATTATATGATATATACATTATTATATTATAAAATTATTTTGTGTCTATTTACAACATTTCATTTCCTTCATACTCCGATATCAGAATTTTTGTGGTAGCAACAGTCAAGTTATGTTTGCGTTCCGCCATATTTGTTTTATGTCATAGAAATCTTTTATCAAAGAAACTTTTATAAAAGAAAACCCATTATACTGTCATATATTTTATAAAAGATATTTGTCAAAGAACTTTGATAGTGTAATAGCAGCCCGGAAAACCTTAATCACAGACACCGGCTTTGAAAGCATACATTTTAAAATACAATCTCTCTAGAGAAGAAGTAGTAAAGGAGAAAATCGCTGATAGAGTTTAAAAGAGCAGTGTCAGATGGAAATTTAAAAAGTACCACGGGCACAGTTTTTAAATCTGTGTTCGACAGCAGTGGAAAATAATTTAATTTTGTAATGTGTGGAATCCTGGGAAATGAGAATGCGGATGCTTTAGCAAAGAAGGGCAGCACTGCTACTTACAGACCTGTTACTAAATCTACGTATTACTCTGTGAAAAGATTTATTAAATCTACATACTTAGACTTCAACAAACAAAATTTAATAACACAATCCCAAGGGAAAAAATGGAACTCTCTGCATCAAAATCCACAGTTAATTCCCGATCTACCACGAAAATCGTCTGTAGCTGCATTTAGATTGGCAACAGGCCATGATTGTTTGGCCAAACACCTGCATAGAATTGGAATATATCAGTCCCCTAACTGTCCATTGTGCAACTCAAACCAAGAAATGGATTCGGAACATCTCAAAATCTGTGCTTCAGTGGCTGGTCATGATAATATCCTTGAAAAATATTGGAGTGCAAGAGGTCAAATGACTTCATTGTCAATTGCCTGGCATTAGAAAACAACAACAACAACATATATTTCTCACATATCAAAATGTACAGTATTTTGCAGCAAAGTATTTGTTTTTAATTCAATGGTTTTCCACCATATTAAAGCCATCCTCTATCCTTAACATCCCATGTAGCATTTGCAATGAATTTTCCTATTCCTTTTCTTTTTGTATTAAAGTCTTATTTTCTTATCGCTTACCTATTTTTATTTAGTTAACATTAAGCAGGAATCTGAATGTTTATATTTTCGTTATATATTATTAGAGTGTAGTATCCGTATCTAGAATATGATATTATGTTTTGTTGTATTTCGTTATGTGACTATTTTCTAAATTTTGAAGGAAGATTTCTGCTATAAGGGATCGCTCATGGCAGAAATTTAAAACCAACATATAAAGCCAATAAGTTCAAAAGCTTACACACTAATCTAAAATTTACGTACGAAGAACAATACAGATCAATTAACTTTCTTGATTTAACCCTCAAATAAAACGAGCTAAGTCCATATACAATATTTCGAAAACCCACAACTACGGTATATAACATACCATATATCAAACCACCCTCACTCATATAAAATCAGCAAACTTATCTTATTGACAGGTTAATAAACACACCAATAAACAAACAGTCTTACAAAAAAGAATATAATTATATATCGATGACCCAGAACCAGACTGTTCCAAGTCCATTTTACTTCTCCTTTTCAGGAGAGCTATTTTAAACTCCTGACATTCAAAGCTTCATGAAAAAAATTGAAAAAGCTTCATAGCAACCCTTTGGAGAGGAATATTTACAGTTTTGTTCGATTCATATATACAGACAAGAACTGGAACACAATGAAACACAAATTTATTTCTTATAAAAAGTTGGACTTAAAATAGTCTGGTTCTCAGCCATCGATATTACAATTAGCAATAGAAAACGGCTTCAACAAAAAAATAATACAAAACTTTATACACAAACGCTTTAGAACACAAAAAAATAAAACACACACTACTCTGCAACCCATAGAATCTAAAGAGACAAAAAATACACATGGGCATCTATGACATATATATATATGAAAAATAAATAATCAATTACACTAGCCTGCGAATTTCAACTTTGTGTTTGTTGCCTGAAGTAAATAATGTGATGTTACTGTATATAATGTCGATGTGCTGAATTCGAATTTTCAATCCGTTTACTTCTATCACGTCACGTTTGTTTGCAAAATCACTTTAAATGTATTGTATAATTACGAGAATTTCATCACAGACTTTTTCATTTCACTTTTTTATTTCAAATGCAAAAGCAATATTTAAAAGACACAACTTGCTGCAATTATGTGTATGGTTGTTCATATATGTCACTAGAGTGTTTTTGCTTTGTTTTGTCTTGTTTACTTCACTATTGCATGTATAAATTAGCACAATGCATCACACAAAAAATTACACCACTCCTTCTTAGTTTTGTCTTCAAGTATTTCACGCTTTAACATCCAACAATAATGAGGATGCATACTGGTGCTGCATCGTCCCTGGCATCTCCTTTCGAACTCCTGCAGATCCTTGTGAAATCGTTCACCTTGCTCTTCACTCAAAAATCCTAGATTTTCGGGGAAATAATCTAGGTGAGAAAACAGAAAATGAATTTTGATACTCATGTTACAACCAAGTTCCTTGTATGGTTCAAGCATGTTAGCCATGTTGTTTCGGTAATTAGGTCCCTTGTTGTTACCAAGAAATTTTAAAACAAATTCACAGAAACATATCCATGCTGCTTTCCCCTTTTCATCCACAGTGTTTTTAAATGCTGCATCAGACATCTGTTTTCTTTTGTCAGGACCATTAAATATATCTTCTTTTAATTTGCTTCAGATAGTAGTGGAAATTTCTCACATATGTACTTGAAACAGTCTCTTTCCTTATTTAAAGCCATGTTCTGCAGCACCCGACTGTGGTAGATAGTCACTGTCACTCGTCACAATTTCCCTCACCTCTACATCAGACTCAGATGAAAACTATTCAAGATTTTCTAGTCGCACAGTGAATGGTACATCAGGCCCATGGGGTACAGGTAAAATGGATGACTGAATAACTGGATACACGATTTGCTTTTTATTTTTAGAATCGTACCCCTTCACATCACACGAACAGAAGTAGCAGTCATTACTATGGTTCGACTGCTCTCTCCAAACCATAGGTACTCCAAAAGATAGCAACAGTCTTCTACCGTTGATCCAATGATGAAGTTCTTCAATCCATACTCTATTGTCGGACCATCGGATTTATGCCCCTTCAGCTCTGTCGTCGTTCTTGGAAAAGTTAACGCCTCTACTCACCCCATTCCACCCGTTTCTCTCCCACTACGTCAAACAGCAGGCCACGAACCTTGCCGAATAGGGATGTTGCCAAACTTCCGTCAAACAGTGTCATGTCTCTTGAATATTGCTTATAATACTGTAAGGTTAATTATTACTTATTCATAATTTAATTTAAGTAGGGCTAATGACGCTGATTGACTTATGCAAAATGCTATTACTTGCTTAATAATATTTGTTTCACCACTCCGTGCTACAGTATTCATGTTGAGTTGACAACACTGGACTGCAAGTGCAAATAAACTGTCCCGCAAGAAGGCTCAAAATTGTGAGTAGTGGGGGAGAGAAAGAGAGAGGGATAGAAAAGAGAGAAATAGGAATACAGGGAGAGAAATGAATTGAAGAGGCTGAAAAGGAATTAAGATTCAGTTCGCATATCTTACAGGGGCACAGATCCGATGGTCTGACTATACATACTTTGTGTGGTGCCCAAGCTTTACTTTGATCTCCAAGTTTGATTCCAAAATGAGCAAGATATGACTTTTTCACAAAATCTGTAAAATTACGCCTCTGCTTAGGCAATGTCTACATTTTATATAAGTTATATAACAAAAATGGTCTGGATTATTTATACATTCTCGATGCGACATGGTAAATACTTTCTTACTGAACTAAAAACTCTCAACTTTCTACTACAGAATAAAGCTTCAAAAACTGAATTCGTTTCGTTTCCAGATGAAACACAGACTATTGAAGTATGAGAGGAACTAGACAAGTTGAGTTGAGTCTCTCACCAAGATATGGCTGACATTTCTATCTCCCACAAATAAAAATAATGGCAAGGCTGCACGTTATTTCACCATAACTTTCTTATACGCTTGCAGGGGCGTATTTTGCGGGCTACCGGGGCTACCGGCGGTAGCCCAAGGAAATTACAAAAGAAAAAGTTTATAATATAACATAATGTAATAATTTTGTATTATGAGTTTTACCATAGTAATTAAAATTAAAGTAATTGTTAGATATATTTTGTGTAATAATAGGGTCAGAGGTAGCCCAAACCCTTTAACCAGTATACGCCACTGTACGCTTGCACCCTCTATCTGCTATGAAACATCTGTTATCCTTGATTTTCAATATAAACATCATAAAATATGTTGAATATATTTGGTTTTCATATCTTAACATACTAAAACTACAGTTGTTAAAGTATTATAGTTCAAATAATAACGCTATAAATTGTCGTAATATATTATAAGAAAATTGAAATAACAAAAAAAAAAAAAAAATGGTACGTGATAGGAACTTTCTGGCTTCGAATTTGACTTCAGCATGCTAAAAATACCCTAAAAACATTCAAACTTTGGAGACAGAAATTTCATCACAGACTAGTGTTATCAGCCTTTTAAAAATAAAAAAAAAACAAATGTTACACATAAGACGAATAATACATTAAACAGCATTATAACAAGTAAATTGGGAGAAAGAAATGAACACTTGCAAAGCGGCATATAAAAGCTTAATGTAGAACAAACAAAATGGAATTCAAGGAACATACTCAGATTTTATCAATAATCGGAACAAATCAAAATTTTCTGCTTACTTGAGCGACTCAGGCCATGAATTGAAGAACATAAATAATACGTTACAGATCCTAAAAATAGTTATTTACTTACTTATGACTTTTAAGGAACCCGGAGGTTCATTGCCATCCTCACATACGCCTGGTATCAGTCCCTATCCCACGCAAGATTAATCCAGTGTCTACCATCATATCCCACCTCCCTCAAATCCACTTTAATATTATTCTCCCACCTACATCTCAGTCTCACTACAGGGCGTTTTCCCTCCGGCGCGGCGTCCCAGCTAACACTCTGTATGAGTTTCTGGATTCGCCCATACATGCTACATGACCTGCCCATCTCAAACGTCTGGATTTTATGTTAATTATGTCAGATGAATATAATTCGAAAAATAGTTAACAACCCTTAATTAATTAATACAGCTGAAGAATACTTTACTGTTAGAAATCATATTCAGAATATTCAATTTCTGAATGAACAGATTCCAAACCCTCAAAATCCACTTTATCGTTTATAATTTAAAACTACTCACCGATCAATAACGCTCGCTAAATGACCGGTCACCCCCTCCACCTCTCCCCCAACCCAACTTCGTTTAAGTTCAACATAGTCAGTAGAGAAGTTGTAAGGAATAAATTTATTAACAAAATTCCATCTAAGGTAATTTTCAAAACATCGTACACTATACAATTAAAGGATATATGGAAAGAACAAAGTTTTGAGAAAATGACTTTTTAAGTTTAAAACGCTGCCATTTATTTAAATTAATACTTGGAAAAGTTATTTCAAAATAGAGATGTTGCACTGGTATCTGCTCTGAACTTATGAATAAAAAATTTGACTTCAAACCAGTTTTTGTTGCCTAATTTTTCAACATTGCACGTTAATATAACTTTTTACAATGATTTAAAAATTAAAATCCTGAGAAATAGGGAAAGAATAATAATCAAAGTCCTATATTACAATTAAACTGTTATGATTCACAATGTTATTAACACAAAATATCTTGCTGCAATTTCACAATTGTTGAATTAATCATCATAATCACAATAGTTGAATTAATCATTATCACAATAGCTGATTTAATCACCATAATCGCGATATATGAATTAATCATAATCGGAATAGTTGAATTAATATCATAATCGCAATCGTTGAAGTAATCATAAAAACAATAGTTGAATTAATCATCATAATTACAATACAACAGTTTAATTAATCATCATAATCACAAGAGTTGAGTTAATCATCATAATTACAGTAGTTGAATTAATCATCAAAATCACAACAGTTGAATTAAACATCGTAATCGCAATAGTTGAATTAATCATCAAAATCGCAATAGTTGAATTCATCATCATAAACGCAATAGTTGAATTAATCATCATAATCGCAATACATGAATTAATCATAATCGCAATAGTTGAATTAATCATCATAAACGCAATAGTTGATTTAATCATCATAATCACAATAGGAATTAATCAACATAATTCCAGTAGTTGAATTAATCATAATTACAATAGTTGAATCAATCAACATAATCACAACAGTTGAATTAATCATCATAATCGCAATAGTTGAATTAATAACATAATAACAATAGTTGAATTAATCATCATAATCACAATAGTTGAATTAATAATCACAGTCGCAATTGTTGAATTAATCATTATAATCACAGCAGTTCAATTAATCACCACAGTCGCAATACTTGAATGAATCATCATAATCGCAATAGTTGAATTAATGCCATAATCACAATAGTTGAATTAATCATAACAGTCGCAATAGTTGAATTAATTTCCTTAATCGCAATAGTTGAATTAATATCATAATCACAATAGATGAATTAATCATCACAGTCCCAATAGTTGAATTAATCATCATAATCACAGTAGTTGAATTAATCATCACAGTCGCAATAGTTGAATTAATCATCGTAATTGCAATAGTTGAATTAATCATCATAATCGCAATAGTTGAATAAATATCATAATTACAACAGTTTAATTATTCATCATAATCAGAACAATTGAATTAATCTTCATAATTACAATAGTTTAATTAATCGTCATAATCACAACAGTTGAATTAATCATCATAATTACAATAGCTGAATTAATGATCATAATCAGAACAATTGAATTAATCTTCATAATTACAATAGTTTAATTAATCATCATAATCACAACAGTTGAATTAATCATCATAATTACAATAGTTGAATTAATCATCATAATCACAACAGTTGAATTAATCATCATAATCGCAACGGTTGAATTAAACATCATAATCGCAATAGTTGAATTAATCATCATAATCGCAATAGTTGAATTAATTATCATAATCACAACAGTTGAATTAATCATCATAATTACAATAGTTGAATTAATCATCATAATCACAACAGCTGAATTAATCATCATAATCGCAATAGTTGAAATAATCATCATAATCGCAATGGTTCAATTAATCATCATAATCGCAATAGTCGAATTAAACGTCATAATCGCAATAGTTGAATTAGTAATCATAATCGCAATAGTTGAATTAATCATCATAATCACAATACTTGAATTAATCATCATAATCGCAAGAGTTGAATTAATCTTAATAATTAGAATAGTTGAATTAATCATCATAATCGCAATAGTTGAATGAATCATCATAATCGCAATAGTTGAATTAATAATCACAGTCGCAATAGTTGAATTAATCATCATAATCGCAATACTTGAATTGTCATAATCACAATAGTTAAATTAATCATCACAGTCGCAATAGTTGAATTAACCATACTAGCAATAGTTGAATTAATCATCATAATCTCAATAGTTGAATTAATCATCACAGTCGCAATAGTTGAATTAATCATCGTAGTTGCAATAGTTGAATTAATCATCATAATCGCAATAGTTGAATTAATATCATAATTACAATGGTTGAATTAATCATCATAATCGCAATAATTGAATTAATCATCACAGTCGCAATAGTTGAATTAATCATCATAATCGCAATAGTTGAATTAATAATCATAATCGCAATAGTTGAATTAATCATCATAATCGCAATAGTTGAATAAATATCATAATTACAATAGTTGAATTAATAATCCTAATCGCAGTAGTTGAATTAATCATCATAATTATAATGGTTGAATTAATCGTAATAATCACAACAGTTGAATTAATCATCGTAATCGCAATAGTTGAATTAATCATCATAATCGAAATAGTTGAATTAATCATCATAATCACAATAGTTGAATTAATCATCATAATCGCAATAGTTAAATTAATCATCATAATCACAATAGGAATTAATCAACATAATTCCAATAGTTGAATTAATCATAATTACAATAGTTGAATCAATCATCATAATCGCAACAGTTGAATTAATCATCATATTCGCAATAGTTGAATTATAAAACATAATAACAATAGTTGAATTAATCATCATAATCACAATAGTTGAATTAATAATCACAGTCGCAATTGTTGAATTAATCATCATAATCACTGTAGTTCAATTAATCATCACAGTCTCAATACTTGAATGAATGATCATAATCGCAATAGTTGAATTAATGCCATATTCACAATAGTTGGATTAATCATAACAGTCGCAATAGTTCAATTAATCACCTTACACGCAATAGTTGAATTAATATCATAATCACAATAGTTGAATTAATCATCACAGTCTCAACAGTTAAATTAATCATCATAATCACAGTAGCTGAATTAATCATCACAGTCGCAATAGTTGAATTAATCATCGTAATTGCAATAGTTGAATTAATCATCATAATCGCAATAGTTGAATAAATATCATAATTACAACAGTTTAATTAATCATCATAATCAGAACAATTGAATTAATCTTCATAATTACAATAGTTTAATTAATCATAATAATCACAACAGTTGAATTAATCATCATAATCACAACAGTTGAATTAATCATCATAATCGCAACAGTTGAATTGAACATCATAATCGCAATAGTTGAATTAATCATCATAATCGCTATAGTTGAATTATCATAATCACAACAGTTGAATTAATCATCATAATTACAATAGTTGAATTAATCATCATAATCACAATAGTTGAATGAATCATCATAATCGTAATAGTTGAATTAATGTCATAATCGCAATAGTTGAATTAATCATCACAGTCGCAATAGTTGAATTAATGTCATAATCACAATAGTTGAATTAATCATCAGTCGCAATAGTTGAATTAATCATCATAATCTCAATAGTTGAATTAATCATCACAGTCGCAATAGTTGAATTAATCATCATAATCGCAATAGTTGAATTGTCATAATCACAATAGTTAAATTAATCATCACAGTCGCAATAGCTGAATTAATCATAATCGCAATAGTTGAATTAATAATCATAATCGCAATAGTTGAATTAATCATCATAATCGCAATAGTTGAATAAATATCATAATTACAATAGTTAAATTAATAATCATAATCGCAATAGTTGAATTAATCATCATAATTACAATGGTTGAAATAATCATAATAATCACAACATTTAAATTAATCATCGTAATCGCAATAGTTGAATTAATCATCATAATCGCAATAGTTGAATTAATGATCATAATCACAATAGTTGAATTAATCATCATAATCGCAATAGTTGAATTAATCATCATAATCGCAATAGTTGAATTAATCATCGTAATCACAATAGTTGAATTAATCATAATCGTAATAGTTGAATTAATCATAATAATTACAACAGTTGAATTAAACATCATAATCGTAATAGTTAAATTAATCATCATAATCGCAATAGTTGAATTAATATCATAATTACAATAGTTGAATTAATCATCATAATCACAATAGTTGAATTAATCATCACAGTCGCAATAGTTGAATTAATCATAATCACAGTAGTTGAATTAATCATCACAGTTGCAATAGTTGAATTAATCATCATAATCGCAATAGTTGAATTAATCATCATAATCACAATAGTTGAATTAATCATCACAGTCACAATAGTTGAATTAATCATCGTAATTGCAATAGTTGAATTAATCATCATAATCGCAATAGTTGAATTAATCATCATAATCAAAGTTCTGATAACAAGGGAATGGAATAATCAAAGTCTGGCATTATAATGGTTAAACTTTAGTGATGCACAGTGTTATTAACACATTATTTCTTGCTGTTCTTTCACTATAGTTGAATTAATCATCATAATCACAATAGTTGAATAAACCACCATAATCAGTCCTAAGAAACAAGGAAAGAGTAATCAGAATGTCCGACATAACGATTAAACTATAATTACACTAGTCAACAAGGTTTTTGTCAGAAGGGTGAAAATGGTTATTTTAGATCAATTTTTGTGTGCTGAGACTAGATCTAAACTTGAAAATTTTCCATCACGCACCATTTAAGAGGAAAATTGGAAATTGTGAAAAAATAAGAATGAATTTACCAAAGAACTCGGGTATCGAACTATGGACTTTATTTAAACAGTTACACAGTATATTCATACGTTTTATAACTTATTGTTGCTCAGGATATACTAAAAGTGTATTTTAAGGAATAGGTTCTTTCAAATACATGAGTCTGCATTAATAAGGTGCGTAGTGGATGGTATATACCAGTATTCTTTTATTGCTTTATGACGCTAGACCGACAGAAAGCACTGAGAGGGTGGGCTTTTAGAGTGAAATAGATTGCATTTTAGGATTAGTTGAATATTATTTGAGCTTGTGACAAGTTGTATCGCTGGTTTTAAGTGTTTATCTTCGCGTTCATTTACTCTTTCTCAGAATGAAAAAATCTCGTCGTGCGTTTGTAAATTCGCCGGACAGTTTTTGTTACGTATGTGGAGAATTTACGGCAAAATCGCAGTGTCGGCCGTTATCAGATAAGTTAAAACAAGCATATTATTACTATTTTGAATGTAATGTGTGTGATGAGGGCAAATCATGGGCTCTCCATATGCGCTGCACAACATGTTACTCAAAACTGATAAACTGGATGAACGGAGAGAAGACTCGAAGTATGTCGTTTGCAGTTCCAATGATCTGGCGTGAACCGACAAGCCATGCAGAAGACTGTTATTTCTGTTTAACAAAGATTACGGGGTTTTCAAAGAAAACAAGATCTAAAATTGAATATCCTAATGTTCCATCTGCAATAAGACCTGTACTACCTGGACCAAAACTCCCTGTTCCTAATCTTCCTTCGCAATTGGAGGAATTGGTTCTTCCAATAGAACAAACAGATGATTTAGCTCAACCATCAACATTCTCTGATCCATCCTATAGCCCAGAACATCATAAAGAACCCCATTTAATTCAACAATGTGAACTGAACAACTTATTAAGAGATCTTAATCTCACTAAACAACAAGCTGAGATTTTAGGGTCTAGACTGCAACAATGGAACCTGCTAGCACCAGATACTAAAATTTCATTGTACAGGAAGAGACATGAACGGTTTTCAGAGTATTTTATAATGAAGAATTCTATGTGAATGTGTGTAAATATAGGCGACTTAATGGAAGAACTAGGATTTCAACACATCCCAGAGAATGGAGATTATTCATAGATTCTTCCAAAATAAGTTTAAAAGCAGTGTTATTGCACAATGGAAACACTAAACCATCAATTCCAGTGGCGTATTCAGTAGATATGAAGGAAACTTATATAAATTTGTCAGTGTTACTAGATGCAGTCCAATATAAAATATACTGCTGGCAACTCTGCGGAGATTTGAAAATTGTCGTCTTATTGCTCGGACTTCAGGATGGATTCACCAAATACTGTTGCTTTCTCTGTTTGTGGGGTAGTAGAGCGACTGAAAAACACTACATAGTGAAGACTGGCTTCCCAGAGAAAGCTATGTCCCAGGAGAACATATCAAGTATGTCCCTTTAGTAAAACCGGAAAAATTACTGCTTCCTTCTTTACATATCGAGCTCAGTTTAATGAAGAGTTTTGTTAAAGCTATGGATAAAAATGGAGAAGGTTTTGCATATGTAAGGAATATGTTTCCGAAACTCAGTGAGACTAAAGTGAAAGAGGGAATTTTTGTTGGCCCTCAAATTAGGAAACTTTTGAAAGATGAGAGCTTTGAAAAAAAATTAAGTGTTGAGGAACAAGAAGCTTGGAATGCCTTTGTAAGTGTTGTTAGTGGGTTTTTAGGTAACTATAAAGCTGACAATTACCAACAATTTGTACAAGAACTCCTGCATAGTTACCAGAAGCTTGGTTGTCGAATGTCATTGAAAATAAATTTCCTCCATTCCAATCTGGACTTTTTCCTAGAGAACTTAGGAGCTGTAAGCGATGAAAAAGGGGAAAGATTCCATCAAGATATACACAGGATGGAACAACGATATCAAGGAAGGTGGGATTCTAGTATGATGGGGACTACTGTTGGTTTTTGTTCAGAGAAGGTGACTCAAACTACAAGAGGAAAAAATAACTCTAAGTAACTAAATACTTTTTTTTTAAATATAGCTTGGTTGTTTACTTCAATGTAGGGCTCCTAAATTATTTGATTTGAGATTTTAATCAATTTAATTAATAAACCTTAAAAAATTATAGTTACTTTGATCCAGTTTTAAATTAATAAAGTAAAAGCCTATTTTGAAGGGAAAAAAGGAACATAATGCCATTTTTTTTCTTATTGTAATTATTATTTATGCGGCGTTATTATTTTTCTGTGAAACGTCAGTGTATTTTGTGTATAAATTTTGCATCTTAGGAATTTATTTATTTTCACTGTTGTAATTACGTCTTTTGAAATGCGCGAAAACGCTTTTTTTAATCAAAATATTTCCCCTTCTGTCACACAAAAATGTTACGTGTTACAGATTTTTCGCTGCCATTTTCGTAATCAGCAGGTTCGATTTAGTAAAAATCAGCTGATTTCATTTCTGTGACAGACAAAAAGTTAAAATTTGTTGACTAGTGTTATTAACACAATATTCCTTGCTCCTTTTTCACAACAGTTGAATTAATCACCATAATCACAACAGTTGAATTAATCATCATAATTTCAGTAGTTGAATTAATCACCATAATCACAATAGTTGAATTAATAATCATAATCACAATAGTTGAATTAATCATCGTAGTCGCAATAGTTGAATTAATGATCATAATCATACCAACTGAATTAATCATCATAATCAAAGTTCTGAGAAACGAGGAAAGAGTATAATCAAAGTCTGACATAACAATAATAATTAAACAATAATAATCCATAATGGTATTAACATTATTTCGTGCTGCTCTTTCACAATAATTGAATTAATTATCATAATCACAGTAGTGGAATAAATCACCGTAATCAGTCCTAAGAAACAAGGAAAGAGTAATCAAGTCCAACATAACGATTAAACTATAATTATTAACGGAATATTTCTTGCTCCTCTTTCACAATAGTTGAATTAATCACCATAATCACAATAGTTGAATTAATCATCATAATCACAATAGTTGAATTAATCACCATTGCAACAATTGAATTAATCATCATAGTCGCAATAGTTGAATTAATCATCATAATCGAAGTTCTGACAAACGAGGAAAGAGTATAATCAAAGTCTTACATAACAATAATAAAATTAAACAATAATGATGCACAATGTTATTAGCATAATTTCGTACTGCTCTTTCATAATATCGTAATCACAATAGTTCAATAAATCACCGTAATCTGTCCTAAGAAACAAGGAAAGAGTAATCAAAATGTCCGACATAATGATAAAACTATAATTATTAACACAATACTTCTTGCTCCTCTTTCACAATAGTTGAATTAATCATCATCTTCGATGTCTGCTTGTATCTTGATGTTCTTGTAGAATGCTTTAGCTAACAGACAACAGAATTGACTTAACAGCTGAAGATCATTGAACTTTGCCACCAATACTGGAAGATGAATATGATAGCTTATTTCAGATGATGGGATGTTCTGCTTTCTGTAAACAGAAATGTGTGACACCCAGGCTGCGTTGTATGCACATTCTCTCAAAGTAATGGTGCGAATAATCTTCTGTCCAATAAAAATCTCAGTTATTGGACGTGTTCCAAATGGCGATTTCTTCTTATAATGAGATTCCATATACGATCCCCACTTGTAGAACATATGTTGACCAGCTTCAACTGCAGTGAATGGACAGGATTTCATTCTCGAGACTTTGATTAGAATCATTGGGTACTTCGATATGAGCATTCTGTTTAATAAGACCCATATCTTTATCGAGGGTGCGATGTAGATCTACCTCCTCGTGGTGCACCCTGGACGCTTACTAGCGACAAAAAGATCTACAAAATGACACATAACCTCACATCAAATCGTTCTTTTAAGAATGGACCCATAAAGTTAAATGTCTTGCAGTGGAATGCAGGAGGGCTTTCCCAAGCGAAAAGGACAGAATTAATGCTCATGTTAATAAAGCATAATATTGACGTTTTCACAATCATGGAATCTAATCTCACAGATGATTTGATACCTCGTTACCAGTTCAAGGGCTACACACTATATCTCATGGGTAAATACAGACAAATCGCTAACGGCATTTTAGTTGGAGTTAAAGACCAGAATACTGCCGATTTTAAACCACTAAAAGAAATGGGTTCCACAGAAGACAAAAGCGAAATTGTAGAATTAAACATATGGAAGCTAGGCTGCCATTATAAAATTTATGCTATATACAATCCTCCTAATAATAAACCTAATTTCTCAAATCTTCACATTACTAATAAGACAATATTAATAGGAGATTTCAATGCCCATTCTCGAACATGGGGCTACAATAGCTCAAATGCAGGAGGGAAAGAAATAGAAGATCTATTGAACTCCAGTACCTTACAACTAGTTTATAACAAAACAGATCTTCACACTTATCTCCACTATAATGCTACTCTAACATAGTGGCGTATACTGGTTAAAGGGTTTGGGCTACCGCTGACCCTATTATTACACAAAATATATCTAACAATTACTTTAATTTTAATTACTATGGTAAAACTAATAATACAAAATTATTACATTATGTTATATTATAAACTTTTTCTTTTGTAATTTCCTTGCGCTACCACCGGTAGCCCGCAAAATATGCCTCTGCTCTAACATCACCCAATCTTCTCTTAGTATAGGCAGACATATACAAAAACACCAAAAAGATAGTTCTAGAGGATCCAGGATCTGGTCACAGAACAGTTATAGCTACCATTACTTTTAGTATACAAGAAAGCAAGGATGAACACCATTCTAGAATCTCACGGAACTTCAAGAAAGCTAATTGGACCAACTTCTCGAAATCTCTGGGAAGTGAATTTTATGAGAAAAACATTGATCTCACTGAACATCCCAGTAAAATATATAAAATATTGAGCGCAAAAATATTGAAATGTGCGAAGCAAAATATTCCTAGAGGATCTGTTAGAAAATATAAATGTTTCTGGTCTAAAAACCTTGATGAGATTAAAAAGCAATGGGACGACCTACGTAAAACTGCTGAGCAATCAAAGAATATGGAGGATATCCAAGCTTGGAGACAAAAGGCTGCACTTCTGAAAAAATCTATTCTAGAAGCCGAAAGAAATTCATTTAATGACTTCATATCTAATTTCACATTTCAAAAGGACAGCTGCATTCTATTTAAGATCTCAGAATTTAAACATCTTTTTTCTTCATCTTATTTAAAGAACAAGCATGTTTACGCTTCTAGAGCAAACAATATTTATCATATGGACTGTGCAAACGAGGAAAATTTTTCTGTAGGTTATCAATACATTGATACATCATGGACGTAGAAGGATTGTTGTAGAAACATTTTGGATTGTTCTGGGAAGGAGAAGACCATTCGCAGACCAGATAAACCTGCAAATTCGTATGACCAGGAATGTGCCAACAAACGAACAAGATGGAGAAGAGGACGTTAATGGCCTTTGCACATGCTTTTCCTTTGTTAGGTTAGGTTAGGTTAAGTCATGGTGGCTACGGGGGGGGGGGGGGGAGTTTGGACGACTCTTTGCACATCGGTCATACTAAGACCTATTGTGCACCCTGAATTTATGGGATGAATGAGGATGAGAGTGTACCAGTCAACCGGCCGCATGTCACCCCTCATCTGCACACCCAATGGAGGCCTCCTATCCTCACACCGAAAAGGTGACCAAGCAGCATAGAATCCATTCCAACGGCCCTTCCAAGGTGTCGGAGTGCCCTCGGAAGTGCCCTTAAGGAATGAATCCTGACAGAGATATAGCGGCAGGCTGGGAACCCAAGAACGGTTGCCTATTGAATGAGATGAGAAAGATGAATGATTTGATATGGAAATAAAAATTCTTATTCTACATGGGAGGGGAAGAGAAAATGGAACATTGCAATGAAAATTCTTACCCGGCATTTGCCTAATAACATTCAGGTTAGTTGGTCTGGGAATCGAACCACGGGCCCCCCGAATGCGAGTCCCATTTTCCTTGTTAAAGATTCCTATGTACATGTTTGAAGAGTGATTTTGTTATAATTCTCGTAAAACCATGCAATTACTCTAATAATTAAGTAAAACACTTCCAGTTTTTTAAGTTTCTTGTGACTGTTTTGGGAATAGTGCTATTAAAAATAAAATAAATGTATTTTGAAATCTTTATTTTAACGAAATCATGTTCAAAAGCATAATTAGATCAAGTAATATAAAATTAGAGTAATGAGTTTCAAAATAAATGGATCAAAATGGGATATCAAAATTTAAATTTTCTTACACAATGAATATTTGGACATTATGATTCGAATAAAATGGTAGGCATGTTTACTACTGACGTCTTCATCAGTTAGAGCCATTCCCGCATTTGTATCTGTCGTGTATGAGATGTAGGACATTTTTGCATTTTTCTTAAAATTTACTTTGTATGACATAGCCCATTTTGATCTCAGGCCCCTCAATTATGAAATTATACAGGATGATTCAGTGACTATGTTACAAAATTTTAGGGATGATAGAGGCCATCAATATGAACAACTTTCTTATAGGAATCTATGTCTGGAAACGTTCCGCTTTGTAGTTACAAGCCTAGATCCTAGATATGCTAGTCAGTGTAACCAACTAAAATCGAACTGAAAGGTACCTATCCTATTCCTGCAAACGTTGGTGATTATTCATATAGATAGTATAAGTTAGTTGACATAGTAAATTATATTTTGACCGATTGAACATTGCAAATTTCCTTCCATTTCCTTTTGTACTTCCATAAATGAAATGCATATCGGCAAGTTGCAATGTTTAATCAGTCAAAATGTAATTTACGATGCCAACTAACTTATACCATTTTTATGACAAATCACCAACGTTTACAGGAACAAGTCGTCTGAAGCCAAACTTCAAAAGGATAGCTTTCAGTTCCAATTTAGCTGGTTACA